>NW_020214913.1:177296-190207 GCF_003070985.1 Temnothorax curvispinosus | reverse complement strand
GAGAGAGAGAGAGAGAGAGAGAGAGAGAAAAATCAGAACTAAAACAAAAGGGCGAAGTCCGGTAATCGGGAAATAACGGAAAAGAGCGAAAGAGGGAGAGACGGAGCAGAAAGAGATCCGCGAAAGAGAGAAAGAGAAAAGGATAGCGCGAGCGAGGGAACGGACGCGGGGGTGGTGACCTTAGAAGAGGGAGGTTGGTCGTGGGAAGGAAAAGGAAAAAACGAGAAACGTTGGCAATGCGGCGATATACGCAGGCGGTGGCGGCGGCGGCGCGACGCGGCGCGGAACCGCCGAAAATGCAATGCGCCGTACTGTAGCGACGACGTCGACGTCGGGCGTGGCGGATAACTGACCTCGCCTCGTCTGGCACGGCCGCCCCTGACACCCCGTCGACGGCCGTCGGTTACCCCCTCTCGCCGCGTCCCTCTCCGTCTCCGGCACCGCGACGTCGCCGACCAGGGACGGCGCGACCGCATGCGCTGCCCCCGACTGCTCGTTTAGGCTACGCCTTTCGTCTTTATTTATTATTCGCTACTGCCGCTGCCGCTACTGCTACCGCTACCGCTGCCATTGCCGCATTGCATTTCGCGTACGCGATATCTCGCCGCTCAAAGCACGGAACTGCCGCAGGCAGCGGCACAAAGCGCCACCGTAAACAATGTTTAGTTTTGAATAAAAAGAAAGAGACCGTGTACGCCGATAATTGACGGTTTGCGAGAAGCTCGTCGAAGGAATACGGAGCTTTCGAACTGTGAAAATGATTTTTTTTTTGTATTTTCGTTTGGAAAAGATTGCGCGAGTGAAAGAGTTGCTTGCCTATATTAGTGTAAAATAGATAATGGAGATAATGTTAAAAAATATTTTTTTGGGTCTTATTTTATCTCGAAAGATCAGTTTCTTGAGATCCAATTTTGTGAGATCGTTTGTATTCTCTCCGTTTAATTTTAACCGTATACATATATATATAACGGCCTTGATAATCTGCAAAATGAGATTATGTATTCGCTCTCTCGAATTACGATTGATATCGGACGCGTCGAATCTAATTTCCATATTTAATTAATCCTTTCCCAGTGGCCTGCTGATCGATTTCTCTACTTGCTATTATAAACCAATGAAAATTTGTTTTTTCTTTTACGGCCTCATTTAATTACCCATATAAATAAAAAATTACAGTGATCCTGTAATTTTAGCACGGAGAAGGAAAATAATAGAGAGCGAGGCGCGATGTATCTCCTGGCAATCTATTTTTCCATCTTAGTGTCGCGATAATCCTCAGAGAGCAGAAACCGCGAACGGCGAATCTCCGCTCGATCAATCTATCCTCGTAAATCCGGCCGGAGAGACCGGTTCGCGGTATTGGGCGAGCAATTTGGTTACAACGCCATCGACGAAATAAAAGCGAAATAAAAAACAAGAGTCGAAAGAGCGACGCGCGACGACGACGACGACGAGGGCCATCGATTATTCCCGCCGGAAAAAACAATTCGCTCATAGTAGTCGCCGGTCCCGAAATCATTTTGGCGAATATTCATTTTTTCCTCCGTAGGTGCACCCTCTGGCAGCCCGACCCTGCCGGATCAGCATCCCACCATTCCACCGCGCCTCCGCCCCTACGACGCCGACGCCGATGTCGCGCTGCACTTGCCCCCACTGCCGCGCCAATCTATCAGCAACCCTCATTGTGTGTGCTCGGGGGTGAGAGGGGGCCGTGTGAGGTATCGCGGGTATCGCCCCTCCAGCGCCCTTCGGAACCGTCCCCACCGCCCTACCGACTCTCCCTGCGGCCCTTCTGCCCTCTTGTACCACCCCGCCACCCTCCTACCCTCCCCGTCTGGCACGCGCGTGATCTCCCGCGCACCCCGACCGATCGGCAGACGGCAGTCTGGCCGTCTGGTTGCCCGGCAACGCGGCGCTGCCTGCCTGCCGGCATCGATGCGAAAGGGTGCATCCAGCCAGCCAGCCAGCCAGGTTGCCATCCAACCAGCCAGCGGCGATCTCGAGCGAGCGAGCTGCCTCGCAATCGCACAAATTCCGTGAAGCCCGGGTCCTTCAGACTTTCAGAGAAATAATCTTGCGCGAGGAGGACGCGCGCTTTTACCTTCCCACAATAGCGACATTTCTTTCCTTATCCTATCTGTTGTCCTATCACCTGTGCGTTGAACTCAAATCAAGTATTTTATCATGATTAATGTTCCGAGTCCTTTATCACGTAGAAGATTACACGCATACGGTATCTTGTCACCGTTTTCTCGTTGTCGCTGCGATACGAGATACGTTTCGACTTTCGACGCGTTGGACAAATGCCTCCAGGAACAAGATCTGACCGATCTGGCTTATCGAGCGTCCTGAATACGCGCGATAAAAGTCAATGCAGTATTCTAGGATAACGGTGCCATCTAAATTTAACGACTCGGGGTTTTGCCCGTTAATTACACGTCACGAAACTATCCTCGGCATGAGGCGGTTATCTTTAACTCCGTTCTACATACGCTTTAATTGGCGCATCATCTTAAGATTGTTGTACGATCCACATGTGGCAATATCCGCAAGGAAAGGCTATCTAAAGCCACGCCTGCTAACTTTAACTCGGACGAGACCGCTTTCAACGCTTCCTTCGTGCGATTGCGTAAAAATAATATGATTAAATTCAAGATAAAATAATAAAAAGAAAGATAACGTAAGAAACATATAAAAAAGATAATTAAATTATCTTCTTTTTTTATAATCATATTAATTCTCTGCAATAATCGTTATCTAGAATTAGATTATATATTCTTAAGTGCATGTGTATTAATGATTAATTAGCTAAGTGGAGGAGTGACACCTTGACGCGCAACGCGTCAGCGACACGTCAACGATCTGCCGCCGTGAGTCATTCGCAGCCGACATTGACTCAGACGCAAATATCATGGCGATTCAATTAAAGGGGTAGGGAAGGGCGGGAGAGGAGGGCTTTCGTAATTGGTTAAACCGGTCAATTAGTCGAACGGATACGATCGCGCTCGCACGATCCTTTCGCACCGGCAAGGAGACAAAAGGAGACGACGGAGGATCACTGAAGACGTGTTCGCGGCGAAGGGAATGTAACGGGGTCGCTCCTTTGTGCGGAAGACCGAACACTTGGGAGGGCTCCGGTCTCTTCTGCAAAATTGCTTCGAGTATCGGTCGGGAGCGCACAAAGGGACAGGGGCGAGGAAGGGCTTGTGAGCGAAGGAGGAGAGGATTGGCACTCGGCGGATCTTAATTCTTCCTGGTACGGTCGTTGCGTACCACGGAGGAAGGCAGGGAGGGAGAGAGAGAGAGAGATTACGGACGTGTCGAGACTCACGAAAAATAATTGCTTGCATTAGCAACGACGGAAGAGCCATGGGCTGTTTCTCTCTTCCCTTCCTGTCACCATGCTCTATGGTCGCTCGACGGGCATGGATGCGGAAAGGGCAGAGGGAACTCGCGTCCTCTAACATTTCCTCCGCTTACATTTCACAGGCGACATGACAACGGTATTTATAGTTATGCGGGAGCAACGTAATTCCAGCCGCTGGAGCCGAAAAACAACTCTTTCCAGCTTGTCGATCGTGATACGGCCGTTAATTGCGCGCGATTCCACCCACTCGATTCCGCGGCGGTATATTGTCACATATTGTCATACAGAGCAAACACGTGATACCCTCTGTTAAATAGTAAAAGAGGAAATTTAAACCAATACCTAGAGTTAAATAACATTTTGTTATTTTTAACTACCATGCGTGTCGAAATTTATTATTTGGTTTAGTTAAATTAAAACGATATATTGAGTGAGAGCAGTGGCGACCTATATAGGAATGGTTTAAAATAACTCAAATTGAGTATAATTTAACAGCGTAGCGTTATCATTATTACTTTGCTGCATATTATTTAACAGCTCCTTCTTCTCCTTCATATATGTATCCACGTTCGTAAATTTACGAACCAGCAGACCTTGGCTTCGAAGAGTTCGAAGACGCAGAACGCAGGAGACGCAGGTAGACGACGCCGACGCTCCTCTGCGTGCCGTTAAGGGTGTAAGCGCAGCTTTTGTCCGCTTTTGTGCGGAATTTGCAGACCGCGTGGGCGAAGCTCTCGTTCTCCCTTTTGTCTCCTTTTCCTTCTTTGTTACAAACGTCCGTCCCTTTTAAGACAGGATACTGCATGCGGGTGAAGTCACGGCTCTCCGAAGCGGCCGGACATTCCGGAAAAATGGTTTTCTCGCTAACCGCTTACCTACCTATCCTCCTTTCGTGTTTCCCCTGTTCTCTCGTTCCCTCTTCTCTCTCCTTCTCTCTTTCTCTGTCTTTCTGGCCGGACGTCATTGCGGCTCGCACGCAACGCGCGCATTCGCGCCGTGGAAAGCCGTGAATGGTACCGCGGCAATGTTAATGTAAGATATACGGTTTGTCGATATATATGTGCGCACGTATGTACGCGCTGGCCGTCAATGCCCGCAAGTGGGGTCCTTTGTTGATAGACGACGACGACGACGACGCTGACGATACACACGCATGTGTATCAAGTGGGCGTCGATAGCCGTCGTCGTCACACGCTGCGTGACGCACGCGTGGACATTCGCTCCGGAACGGTTTCGGAATAGGTACTCGTCGACGTGTCGACGTGAGTAATCGCACGTTAATACGCACGCGGGGATTCGCGTTAAATTTGACGCGGCGTGATGCGTGACTCATTCACGTGGAGCAGCCAAATTAATAATAATTAAATAACACGTATAATAAATCTCTATGCGAAAAGTTTCTACATCAGTCATTCACGATGATATGCTGAAAAATGTAAATGATACATGGGAAAGGACCGCGATAATCACTCGAAACCTCGTAATTATTCGCTCGGAGCGACGGGCGAGCGGAGAAAGCGACGCGAAGACGACGCGTCAAGCGCCCGGCTGTGTGCTCGTCCCGCTTGCAACAACATTCCTTTGTTAGAAACCAATTCCTTAGCCAATAACGCCCGTCCGCGTCTGAGTCATAACGCGATCCGAGCATCCGAGCCGAGTGACTCAGGCACCGGGACCGCCAGCAATGTCCTGGACGGAGGACGCGGCATCCGAACCTGCAGCCGATGCGACGCTGTCCGCTAGAATCTCTCGAAACGGTCGTTCTCGGCGATATCCCATATCCCGAATCGGACGCGTGCAACCGGAATTTTCTGCCGACACGGGACGGTCCGCTTTCCGGGAAGGATACCACTCGGCTCTTACCTACTTTATTGCCTCTCGCTTGAAAAAAAGAGCTATACAAATAAGATAGCGTCGAAACGTGTCCAGGAATTTCTCGTTGTCTATATTTGTATTATTGTATTTTCCAAAGGACCAAACGGTACCACGAAAGATTTCAGCTTCATAAAATATTCATTGGACGATCAATTGTCATATACGTAATTTCAAAAATAGAGACGTTCGCCGGGGACGAAGTGGGCAGATTTTTAGGGGCGTTTCGCATCGATACGATAATATGGACCACCTCGCGAAAAGAAAAAGCCGACGGCGATGTCGAACGCGCGGCACCTGCATGTTTTCCCCCTCGGCAACTCAAATATCTTCGGCTCACCTTGCGGCCGAGAACGCACCGATCGCGTCGCTCGAACGAGAACGGTGCATCGCGCAGCTGGCGGCTTTAAAAACAGATTTTTTTTGTCCCCGACACATCTTCCGCAATCAGGACGAGGCGTTATCGCGTCAGTTGATCCCCCGGTCGACCCAACACGACGACGGCGAAAACTCTGCTTCTCCCCGGTCACTATTTTTTTTTCTCGGGAGCTCGCCCGAGATTATCGTGTCTTCTATAACTGAAAGACGATGTTACGTTTCGTTAAAAAATATCACTTTATTCGAGATTTCGTCGAAGGTTTTCCGTTACTATGAAACAAAATGAACGATTAGCGCTCGGCATAAATGCTACATCGTACAGTACTCGTGAGGAATACCGTCGAGGTTGAACGAGCTTTGACATCGATGCGTTATATCGTACGTACAATAGAAATTCTCGTTTCCTATCGTTCCTTATCCTTAACCGCAAGCATTTCGTTCTGTACATTAACGCTCCACAAAGAAAAAGCGATATCTTATAGCTGTATATCTGTACACTTAAAACATTAAATTCAGCATCAAGCTAGACAATAACAATTATATCATACTCATTTAGAGATAATTGTATAATCATAATTTTTCGTAGACTTATTACAGTAACACAGCAAGGTTTTTGCTACTTGTATCCATCGTTATCTTGCATAATTATTTATGTAGAATATACTTAAAATATATACCTACTAGAGATATATTTTATATATGTAAACATGGAAAAAACTTGTATAAATTTCTAAAGTTTTTTTTTTAATGTAATGCGAATAGTATTCACGTATATCGATACAACTGTAAGAAAATTTCCTTTGCTATGATACTACAATATACAAATCAGAAATTAGCTAGTCTTACAAAACTGAATAAGTAGTAATTATTATTCAATTTAAAAATATATGCCTAATGTTTTACAACATTAATTAAAAAATAACGGCTGATGTGTCGGATATGATCAACTTTTGCACCTAGAACTTCTCTCTTAATTAAAACTTGTGCACGTGATTTATCAAAAGTCATATTGTTTTTATATGAATTGGATATCATAATGTATTTATAAATGGCTAACTAAAAATTACTTTAACTCTCAGTGTGCTCTGCACATCAATTAAGCTGTCAATTAAACAATCGTCATTAATTACGTTCACATTTTGGAATTTCAATATTTTTTTGCATTGAGTAAATTAGTAAGTATACTCGAATAGCTATCAAAACATTAAAAAAATTTATCATTTTTTAAAATAATATATTCCATGCACAAATATGAGGTTCGGTATAATCCAGTTAATTTATAAAAAAATCTTTAACACATATACAACGTCTTAAGGGATTCTATAAGTTTACTATTTATAGTATGTCTGCAAAAAGTATCTAATTTCTATGTTCTGTTTAAAATTGTGTTCGAAATTCATTAATATATTGAAATAAAAAAAATATTTCCTTTTTTTCTTATGTATTAATATTTGTTTCTAATAATAAATACTAATATACAGATGTGATTCTAATATAAAAATGTATATATATAACAAAGAAAATTGTTAAAAATAAATATATGAGAAAAAATAAAGAATTTTGTGATACATTATTTATAAAAGTCACCTTTATCCACATACAATACATACATATACATATACATGTACATGTGTAGTTTGCAAACATAACTATAGATAGTAAGAACATAAAAAAATGTTGGTACTTTTTTTCCTAATATATTTGTACAGCGAGACCATAGCAAATTTTGTTGTTTCAAGATGTCACAATCGAAACTTGCTGGAAGATCTTATGAATAATTTTTGAGGAATTTAGTATAATCAATATACAATTAAAATGCATTAGCGATACAGACGCGCGAAATCTCGTAGAGCATTTGCGACGATTCTCGTATGTTCAGACCTAAATATCGTAAAAAAAACAAAAACAGAAATATATTAATCAATTAAGTTCTGCGAGTTGCTTGAAAAATTCATAGCAATCTCCAATGAGTAAGTAGATAATTAAATCGATCGTTCATAATTTATAAACAAATATAAACATATAAATATATAAACATTGTTTGATTTTTCCGTAAAAATCGCTACGAATTTTTCTGATATTGTTTACTGATATGAAATTGTAAGTTATATACCTCGTGACTGCACTATGAAATTCAAGTAGTTGCTCAGGTGTTGCTGTAGGAGCTCCGCCTGCGTTTTGCGACGGCATTGTTTTGATAGCTTCTTCCAGCCATTTTGACAGGAGCTGATAGAAAATATAAGATATGTTAGATATGATTTCTCTACGTAAAATGCGAAATATATAATAGAAACTACAATACATACGTCTGTATCGCTTCGTTTAAGTTCTATCATGACATCCGCCACATCAGACTGCATGTAAGAAGACAGATCAAACACCGAAGCATGTAGTAATTTTATGACTAATGTTTGACCTTTTTCTTGCAATATATTTTGTACCAATTGTCGTCGTATCGTGTAGTTTGATTCCTCCTGAAAAACAAAAAAACAGAATACATGTATAGAGCTAATCTATGTAAATTATACATACATTAGAAGGATTTTATTTTAATGTTCACTTAAATAAAAGTTTAACGAAGAATTACCTTACAAGTGCGACCACTATGTATAAGATCATAAAAGAATTTCATTACTGAACTATTGGCGTCCCTATGATCCAAACTGCAAGCCATTATAGCACAATCTACAATGCTCCCCATTACAGGAGAATGTAATAAAGGAATAGGAGCCCTTTGAAGAAACCTTTTGTGTAAAAAGAACGAAACATCAGACATCATTTCAATAAAAATATGTCAATTGATAATATTAATTAACCATTGCTGTACCTGGCACACAATCTGAATAGGTCATCCACCGTATCCGGATGATTTTTCAAACCGTCTTCTTGTTCAAGAAGGGCGAATGTGGGGGCAATGAAAGCTTGTAACATATTTACCAGATGCCATACACATTCCGTCTCGGTCGCATATTCATCCACCAATATAGAGCCAAGATACAAGAAGCAACTATGTTTATGTACCGTGTACAACGGTACAATCTGTGAAAAAAAATTATATATAATATATATTTTTTTAAAATAAGTGCATTAATAACGATATAATTAGAATGTTAAATATTCGTTATTATTCGTTCGGTAATCATTACTTGTTTCACAATTGGTTCGAGCAAATGGGCAGACTGATTGCCCACACAGCGCACCGCAAAACGTATGCAACGGCAACATCTCTCTATGACTCTTACGTCTCGTTGATATGTTTCACATACATTTGACAATACAGGCCACATCTACAAATATGCACGATAAATGTCATTAGCGTTAAGAATCAGGCTAAATCAGGCTTTTGATTTTTGAACACTCACTTCAGTGACTACAGGTTGACAAGGATGAGGGTCATCAAAGATTTGAGGATTAGTATATTTAAATATAGCGGCTAATCTATCCAGCCATATCACAGGATCAGTCTTTGTTCCTCTCTCGATTTGAACTCCATCCGCCAGAAGTGCCCACAGGGAACTTGCTTGAAAGCAGCACAATTCTCTCATTGCCGGAGCAATTTCCTCCTGTGGTAATCTCCCCAAAATTATCGACACCCCTGTCATGACAATTAACACTTTTCATTTAGTTTATTTGTAAAAAATTAAATGAATACATAATAAGATTATGTATATTTCACAATCGCGTACATAATTTTTAATAATAACGTAAATAATGTAGCCCATAAAATTGTATCCAACCTTTTAGTAGGCCAATAGCTGCGTCATTACTAATAGCAAAATTGTCGAGAGAACGTGCTATTTGCAAGAGTCCAGAAAAGTGCGTTGTCATATGCACTTGACAAGCTGAACATATACATAATAATGCACCCGAAGCGGCACTTCCTAAACCTTTTTGATTTAAACAGTCTAAGAGAAAATTTAAAACTGGTTCTGAAATAAAAAAATACATTTGATTGTCATTGAATTTGATGAATTGTTACCTGAATTAATGAATCCGAAGTGTTTATTGAAGTTTTACCTAATGATTGCGGATGCCTATCTACCCACTCACATAGTTCGCCTAACAGGAGAATACTGGTATAGCGTACGGCTATATGAGTGTTTTCCGGCAAATTAAGAATAGCTTCCACCACTTTCGGAACGACGTCATTTTCTTCTCTGTTATACAAAAACTCGTTATATTTGGTATTTAAATACTTTGTTTCATAATGAATAGACAACGTACGGTAGAATATTTTTTGCCACCGCCTGCATTATAAAAAGCGCAGCTTCGCTCGAGTCCCAAGTAGGTGGATGTACAGATTGACCTTGCGGGCCAGGTCCTCCGGTCAATGACGAAAACATTTGTCGGAAACAGTGGCTACTCCCGACCACGAACACCACATCTTTTATCAAATCCGATACGCGATTTCGGAAGTCAGCAAACTCTTCTCCTCCTCCTCCTTCTTCCACGAGACCCAACTGGTAATTAATACATAATTCTAGTAATCATTCTATTGCCTGTAAGACATTATTTAATAAAATCTTGATAGCAAATATACTGACATGATCTGGTTCCATTTGACAATGCCTGCAAAGGGCACCAATCAGTCTCTCAATATGAGGTCGGAATATGGTATTAAGATCATCGCTATTTTTCTGGTAAAGAATTTCTGATAGTCGATACCACAGGTTAAAAGTGATCTGTGCAACCTTAGAAAAAGATATTATTTAATCAGTAACCACAATACTAATTTATATAATAATAAATCGACATATATATATATATATTTTTTTTTTTTTAAATACCTCATAATCATGATGACCAACACATGTAAGGACAAGATCTAAAATTTTTATGGCATAATGCTGCTTTCCATCTCCGCTACCTGTCACTATAGTATCTAGAAACGTCTCGGCCAGTTCCGTGAATATTCGACAATAACTTATAGATCTGCAATATATTTAATGACTAGGGGTTTATGCTACACAAACATACTTAAGTAAACTAAATAATTTACTTTTCCATGTCCTCGTGCGCAACAGATAGATGATATGGTTGTTCTAAATTCATTACACTTGTGAAAAGACACAATTGCAATTGCTGCAACTGCACGCTCGTTTCGTTGTCACTACCACGATTGGTATTGCTATCTTCCCCTAACACTTGCAAAATTACGCAGATGCAGTCAGTAGCCGTTTCGTGAAGTTGTGAAACAGCCATATGATTGCTGAGTACCTGGAAAGTAGAACCATACGATAAAGGATAGAAGGGAATTGGCTCTTCCGAAAACATTTTATCAGTTTCAAAAGACTCACTTGTAAAGCATAAACGACTACCTCGCTCGAGGGTACAGCTTTAAGTGGTATTGCATGAACGGTTATCCAGCTGGTAAAACATCGCAAAATAGTGATTTGGATTTGTAAATTATCTCCGCTGTTTTTTAGGCACATTTTCTGCAATTACACTATATATGAAATACCAATGTTAAAATAGAATGTGCGTACGTATATGATTGTGTATAAATTTCAAGTAATTTTATATATTTATGAAAATATATAATTATAGGATAACGCATAATTCTATGCGAAAGTGTTTTCATTTATCAATTTATAGTTTATAAGAGATCAGGTGGAGAGTTGAAAGTTGTGAATAAAGAAGTAGAAACGCGAATTAGAATCTATATCAGGAATAACATACCAGAAATTCCGTCACGGTATCTGCATTTGTATTGAGTTCATGTAATATATGCTGTCTATGATTAGCACCCAACCTGTAAACAAAAAGTAAAATTTAAAACATTTAATTGTTTCGATTGTCACTTTGTGACACCAAATAAGCAACAAGATATCGCGCTATACCTAAGTGATCTTGAATTTACTTCTTCTGGAAATACCGTCATTATTTCAAGTAGCGGCCATAGATGCGCGGTGTTTCCTCCAAACCTATTAATTAAATCTATCACTGGTTTCTGCCAGGAGGACATTTGTAGAGCCAGATCTGTTAGAGCTAGGCATAACTGTAAGCGTGAAAATTTAACACCATTAATAAGGATTGAATAACGATTTAAAACATATGAAAGTAGTTTTATCGAGGAATGTATATAAATACCTGAGTAACAATGGCAGAATTAGTGTGTTCATTGATTTGCGATATATGTTCCATTAATGAATCTCGCAATGAAGTGTGAGCTTCTTGGGGTAACTCATGGAAGGAGAGCTGGATCTTGGTGCGCATTGTTTGTGCAGCAAAATAACAAGATTCCATGTTTCGTTTTTGATGTAACATCTCATCTGCTATTTTCCATGCGAATACCTATAGAAATACACATACATGAAGAAAGATGTACAAGTAACAAATTCTTCATTATGAAGCTTAAAATATGATCAATAATTTTTTCCTTGAAGCTACAGAACGTTATATATATTATAAATATAATAACTAATCAAATAGTCGACACAACGAGATATATCGATCAAATCTCATAGGCAAGAAACGCGAGTAAAGAAGTACAAATTACTAGTTTCACGTTTAATTTAATTTGCTCATTTTACAAAGTGACTTGTAAAATATATTCTTTATGACAGGGTGATAACCCTTCCCATTGAGGTTAGAAAGGATTGGAAAGCGGCTTCCCATATTTTTGACTCACGACGCCGTCAACGTAGCGAGAGGCACGCTCGCGTTCGACGTCAGAATGCGAACGATCGAATCTAGGAAGAGACACGAGAGGAAAGTTGAACATTTAACGATATTAAAACGAACGTGTGCTCACCGATTTCTGCAATTCTCCCAGCCATAGTGACGCTTTTCCTGGCTCGGCCGGATTTGTATTGTTATATAAAGAGAACACGGCCTGGTAAACGGTCTCCAGGTTCGGTGGCGAGTCCATGTTTCAGATAATATTCGGGTACCACGTAATCCCCATGCAGTCAGATCCCGGCTGACAAACGGATGCGCTCGCGTGAGGCCGAACCACAGTCGCGAACGTTTCTCCTCACCCCGATCCGAGGACCTAACCTCCAACGAGCAGTGGACGGTGTCGGCACTGTCGATGTCGGCTGGTGCGGCTGGTGCACCGCGGAGCCGTCATAGTAATTTAACTTCTAATTAGCTACCGTACCTCGTACGTTATAGAGGTGTATAATAATACGCTACATGCGCGAAATGCAAATTATGAAATACGTGTACGCGCGAGGGTTGGGAATAAAGGAAGGGAGGAAATTTTGAAAAGAAGTACCAAAAGTGCAGTCGAAAAGAATGATAGACATGCTCGTGGATGCTCTCCCACACTTTCCGGACTCAAACCTCAAAC
>NW_020214913.1:176156-177196 GCF_003070985.1 Temnothorax curvispinosus | reverse complement strand
AAAAGTACAGGATTTCTTCCATAATTTTAAGATAATTTTTTTCAGAGATACATGTTTATTATTTTATTATCTAAATGCCAAGTAATTTCGAGCTCCTATCATTTATCTAAATATTATTTAAAATATTTTGCAAAAAAATTGTGAAAAAATTGGTGACTTATTTATATATTTATTCAAATCAATCAAATCTCGATAAGTCAGCGGAATAAATTAATTCAAAAATCCCTTTCTCCTCAGTGACGTAATCAGGCTACAGAACCATAAAATATTCGCTAGACGCGGTTTCCACTCTACAATTCTCCATACCCGATGCGCAATGAAGGAGTGAAGGCAGGGATGTTTTCCTTAACATGACGCGAGCAGACGCGAGTTGACAGTTGTTGACAGTTTGATAAACGGAAAGAGCGAAGCGGGGCTGGTAATTCACGATGAGTGACTACAAGATACCGATAATCGAGCCGACTATAGACTACGCAAAGGTGTCGATAAAGATTTTGACGTTTCTCGCGCATCGGTCGGAGCTCAACGACGCCCGTTGATATGCTCGACGGTGATCGATCCCCAGGAAGCCTGGCCTGAAATGATTTTGTATTCTAGGTGCCGCCGATCAACCAGAAGCGCACGGTCTCCTTCATAAATCACTTTATCACTCACACCGTCACGTTTCTCAACAAATTTTCCTTGTCCTGCGAGGAGAGATTGTTCGATTTCGAAAATAAGTTGCAAAAGTTAGAAGCGTCGTTAGAAATATTAGAATCGCGGGTACGTGTGTATTCTTGTCAGCAGAAAAGAGAGAAAAAAAATCTTTGCAAAATAAATTATCTTGCGTACCGAATATACTCATCTTTTCACAAATGCTTTACTTTGCTTCTGCATAGTTATCTTCTATACCTGGTTTAGAGCAAGAACGTCATAAAGAGTCAAGTAACGTTAATGAGAATGATACGAGTAAATTGGAAGAGGTAGAAGTAAATGAAGTGGATGAGCCTGATAGTAGCGAGGCAAAGCCTAAGGAAGAAGAAAAAGAAGTACAGTCCGCA
>NW_020214913.1:0-151156 GCF_003070985.1 Temnothorax curvispinosus | reverse complement strand
TCGCTCCGTTTGTACGAGTATCTCCCTCCCCCTTCCTCGCTCTATCTGTCTCCCGCTCCCTCTTTTCCTCTTCCTCTCCCTCTCTCTTTCGTTCTTTACACCGCCGACGTATAGCGACGACGGTGGCGGTGGCGGTGGCGGTGGTGGCGGCGGCGGCTCGCTCCGTCCTTCTCTTTCTATCTTTTCGTCGAAGATACCTCACTTGCGCAGCTAGCGGCAACGCCGTGCATTATGTACCCGGTGTGCTCTCCTACCTCCCTGTTCTTTTCGCGGCTGTGTGGCGGTCGCGCGCAGCGGCACGTTACTACGAACCTTCGAGAAAACATCGTTGCCGCGATTTTTCATCTTAAATCGCGGCACACCGCCGCCCGTCGCGTCATCGGCCGCTCCGCGCCGCGCCGCGCGATAGGCCGTATTTTTAGCCGATAATTTACCATGCGATTGCGTCTCCTTCGCGTAAGACGAAACGAACGAACGAAGGAATGAACGAAGGAAATGAACGCCGGACGACGGAAATCCAACCAAGCCCAGCCGTTTTGCCGCGAATTTCTTCCTCCGCGTCGATCGTCACGTGGAAAGGTCGGAGCGCCGCTTAAACATACGCACGTTTACGCAGGTCGACACGTTCTTATTACATCGGCAACTCCTGAGTATTTATTAGCTCAAGACCGCGGACGCGCGGACGCGCGCGCGCGCGTGAGCGCGCAAGTGACCAAGGAGGGGGCAGCGGAAAGGCACTGGAAAAGATGTTTTTCGAGCGTTTCTCTCTTTGGAACATACATATATACACACACACATCCTTCTTGTACCCACGCGCGCCCGCGTACGTGCGCATATAAAATGTGACAGAAAAAGAATAATACATATGCGAGATTAGTATCGCTCCAGAACCGGCGCGGGCGGGAAAAGGCGGGAAGCTCGAGGCCGAGGGAGAAGAGTTGAATGGGGAATCACACGTTTGCCCGTCGTTCGGAGGGAACTGCGCGCTCCGCTCTTTCGGCTTTCCAAACCCGCTGAAAATCGTTCGCCTCTTTCTCTCGGTATCGATACGACGCGACCGAAGTCCGCGGACGGCGATCGCGAACGCTGGAGTTGGTCCCTATTGAGAGAAGGCGGGAAAAGGCGCCGCGTCGATCGGATAACGCAGTTATGGATCGATGTTCCGCCAGCCAGAAATAACTTATTGCATTTAATGGTTATCGTCGCGTTACCCTCTCTTTCTGTCGTGACGCTCGTGACTTTTCGCGCGCGTACCTTTTTATCGTTTAATTATCTTAATTAAACCGGCTATACGCGTTTCGAACGCGCGCGCCACGGTGCTGATTGATCGTTCCTCCGGTTATTTCGCCGGTTTTCTCGAAACGTCCTCGTCGGAAATTGGACGAGGTTGACGCGATTAGGAAGGAATTCGGCACTGGCGATTTCCGAGAAAAGCCGACGCGTCTAACGAGCGCATTCGCGCGGACTGCGTCGATCTCGTTGATAATTCGCCGATGCGCTTCACATAGCGTCACGTGTTAATTACGTAACGTTTCAACGCGCCGATCGTTTGTTCGAAGAAATTTATACGACGATACGGCGGTCTATGCGATAGGTTAGGAGCGTTGGGTTATCTGCGAGACCTCGTGATTGGAAACGGATAGATAGGTAATCGTACGTCGTGCGGGGGATAACAAACAAGCGGCAACGGCAGCGGGCAGCCCGGCAGCGTCGTCGTGTCGAGCGAGCGACGGCGTGAATGTGCCGCTGTCATTCACGTCGAGATAGCGTACGCTCGCGAGTCGACGAATGAGAGGAGCGGCGGCCGTGAGCCGCGAGCCGCCGCCGGCGAGTTCGAAGTAACGCGCGCGTCAGCTCTTCGATCGCCTCGGGTTACCATTGTTTGTAGATGCCACCGGTAACCGATCCTTCATTAGCATTTTATCGCAACAGGTCTACTCCATATACGCTGGTACAATTACTCCAAGTAGAGTGACACAGAGAGAGAGAGAGGGTGGGAGGGAGGGGGAAGGGAAAGAGCTCAACATTGATCGAGCGTCGAACGTCTCGATCCCGCTCCGACACTTGCCGCCATGGAATGCCGAGTCGCGCGCCGCCGCCGGTTAACTTCCGGTTATTATTGTTACTCGATCGTGGCGATCGATCGCGGGCGCCTTCGACGCGGGAGCCGCGCGGGTTTAATTCTCCCCCTCGTTCGACGGCCACGTGATATCCGCCTCGCGGAATGCCCGGCTCTCTTTAGTTTAGATTTATGCTTTTATTCGAAGGCTTCGCGTTGCACGACACTTGGCACGCTGCTTCGGTATCTTCCTCCCTTATCTTCCCCTTCTTTCCCCACCCCACCTCACCCCGTTACCTCGTCTCGCTCGCACGCGAATTGCACGCAGCGCGAATTTCATCCCCGCCATGGCGCGCGGCTCCGTCATCTGCCAATCACCGCGGTCTTCCCACCGCGCGTCGCCGATCCGCGCGTTCCCCGATTGGCCGGCGTGGCTCCGCGCGCGCATCCGAAGCCGCTTTCTCATACCCGCCGAATACACACGGCGCGTGTATGCTATTACGCCAGCCGGCGGCCGCCGCTGACCCCGCCACCCGCCACCTTTACCCATACACCCATACCACCCCACCATCACTACTACTACCATCGTCGCCGTTACGAGCAATACGAGCATGCACAGCCACAGCCGTTGTCGTCACCGTCGCTATCAACTACTACCACCACCATGATCAGTCAGCAACGCCGTATGGTCACAAGTCCGGCGTTACCGACGCGGCTCCTCGCGGCCGCGCAAAACCGGAGCGACGTTAGAAAATATGCCCGAATATCGGAGGCCGTTGCGTGAGTCGCTCCGACATATCGGAGCGGACGTGCGCCGCGCTGCCTCGGCGCGCCCCTCGTGCGCGGCGATCTCGATCGCTGTCGCGATAAATCGCGATTCCGAACGATACGTTGGACGCCTTCGTCGGCATTCTCGTTGGCGGCATGTTTTCAGGTTGCCCACCGAGCAAACTCCGCTCTCGGCTGCTGGCTCCCCGCCGTTCCCCTCGTCTCCTCCCTCGAAATCGATAAACTATGATGCTTATTGCGTTATGGCCGTTACGGGCCATCGGGACTGGATCAAGGGCATGGTTCTACAACTCGCGGAGGGCGGGAGGGGGAGGTAACGTTGCGCGCGCGTATGTAGGCGCTTATAGAGTCGCGTTCCCCTTTTGCCTATTTTATGTAAAGTACGATTAACCAGTCCCTCTCTCTCTCCCTCTCTCTCTCTTTTTCTCTCTCTCTCTCTCTCTCTCTTTTTCTCTCTCTCTCTCTCTCTCTCTCTTTTTCTCTTTCTCTCTCTCTCTCTCTCATACGCGCGCGCAATTATACAACACACACACCTTTAACGCGCCGCTTTGAAGTACGCGGGGGCGAAGTCACAGGACAGCTCCGCGCCAAGCTAAACGTTTATCGGCAAAGTGGTGATACTTTCTACTACCTGTTCTTCGTGTTTTCGGCGCTGTCGGATCGCCCGGTATATACGCGATTCCCTCCGCCATTTCCCTTTTCCTGTCCTACCGTATTTTAGCGGATAGGGTAAGTCCCCCACCACCCACCCTTCCCGCGCCTGTCCACCGTATTTCTTGGCGGGAAGGGACCTTGTCCTCCTCGCCGACCGGTACGCTTCTCCTCTATCCCTCTCGTCTCATCCGCTATCGCACCGTTGCACTGGCGCCGAATTTTCTTTCCTTCCTATCGTCCGTTCGATGTTAAAAGAAGGGTACGTCTCCTTGTACGCGTCAAACGGACCAAGTCGAATATATAAATCTGCACTTTATACGCAGTCGTCGAGATACTCGTAATCGGTAATGATTCCTCGCTTATTCACAGCCAAAGCCTGCCTGTTTATCGCGGGATTTATTTTAAATAAGCCGTTTTTTTCCGTGTTGCAGGAGAAAAATGAAGAAACAAAGAAACAGAAAAAGGAGGAGAATGGAGACGGAGAGGTAGAAGAAGAAGAGATTGAGGAAGAAATCGAAGAGGAAGAGGAAGTAGACGGTGACGGAGAGGAGGATGACGATGATGATGACATACCTGAGGGTGAAGAAGATTTAGAAGAAGGAGAAGGTAAATATAAGCGACCTATCTCAAACTGTATCTCGTAATGGATTTTTAAACGAGAATCCTCATTTACTGAAACGTTTACCGTTTATTACAGATGAAGAGGATGACGACGCGGAAGGTGAGGTAGAAGGTGAGGTGGAAGACGATGAAGATGACGCATAATGAAAAAAGGGAAAACATTATGCAATTAAGAAGGGAGGCGTTAGGCACGTGACGACATCGTGGTCGATTTTCGGCAAACTCAGCAAACTTACTCTCATATTGAGTGGTTGGTAACAATGTTGATATCCATCGTGCCCAATCCGTATTGGACCCTCTCTATCTTCCGATCGACAAGTAAAAATTACCACCTCACCGGAATTGTGGTGGGCCGACTACTTGTGAGTAGTTCTCTACTTGTCTTGGCTCTTCGCAATTCTGGTCGTTTAGCCGTCACCAAATGCTATTAGGTAGTTTGAATGATAACTGTATATTCGTCCTGAGGATTCGATGAGTTGATTTTATCTGCTGTCTAGATTCTTATTTCGATCGATCGATCGATCGATTGATCGGTCCATTCGGTACACGTGCACGATTTCCCAAGACGAATCTATCGTTTTATCCGAACCACCTACTAACTGGTATTTGCCGTCATCTGGCTTTCTTCGTCGGGACAGACAATTTTATAACAAGATTACTTATTTAAGATAAAAAAAAAACTATTATATATTTAAATAGTGTAAAATGAATATTCGAAGATGATTTTTTTACATTAAAAATCAAATTTACGTTTGTAGTTCGACGAATGTCTCTCACCTTGTGTGTGTGATATATTGAGTTCTTCTTCTCGAATCGAAATGTGTAATTGCAGTGTCTTCACAGGAGCGCGAGGCTATCGAGCAGAATTGAGCGATTAATACGTAACATATACGGCAAATAAAATAAATAGGCATGAATGGACATCTCTCGGCATTCAATGTATACTAAAATGAGGAAATCTTAAAAAAAAAAAAGAAAAATAGACGTAACGCCGCTTCGTGCTCCTGTTTGGTATAGAGACAGGAATTAAGATTAAATGCAACGCTCGCGTCAAGTAGTATGGATGAATAATATGTGACTTTAATATTGCATAATAATTATACATAGTATGTATAAAGTTATGGGATAAGAAACATTTTATTATTAACGATAATATTATATAAACGTAATATAATGCGGAGAGGTTGTTACACTTTAGGCTTGGGCATAGATAAGGGAGAGCATCGAACAGTCAGTCAACTTTGTAAAGTGTAAGGGCCCCGTCACTCTTCTCTATTCATTTCAACCAATTATATCATTTTTTATAGAAGATAAGAGTTTCAATTATACACATAGATAAATCTATATATATTTATAACTCTCCAGAACTGCCGTACATGACGCGAAATTATAAAAAGAAAAGAGAATCCGGACTACATATTGTGATTATGTAATAAGTACTCTCCCTATTTTCGAATGTTCTCATTTGAGTGTAATTCGAGCGTTTCAGTTACTTTTATCTATTACGATTTTATCTCGACTTTATTGTGGGCTATTTTGGCAATGATTCGTGGACTGTTGTAAAATGAGTCAGCGGTATTTATTTATTCTCGTATATAATTTGTCCGTATATAATTTATATATAGTCCACGTTTCGATATCTTAATAATGACATATACACCAGATTTGCTAATGGTGTCTAAAAATTTTTAATAGTGTTGATACTGATGATAATGTTGATTTGCTGATTCGATAACTCCGATTCGAAACAAGAAGATCGCTCTTTGTGCAAAAGTCGGTGAATCATTGCGATTGGCATGTCCATGCCGCTACTTATTTTCGGGAGACTGTTAGATAAAAGGGTGAAGAGACATTGCGGTTATACCATTGTACCATAGCATAATAATTAAATAAAGGTAACGATAATTTGAATGCGAGAAGATGTCCCACGTTTTAATGTACAAATATTTTCGAATGAGAATAGTTAAATAAAACGCAGTTAGATCAGAGAAAATGAATTCGTTCTCATAAGTAGTGATGAGTTTAATATCTGAAAAACTATGAGGAGACGAGCGGTGTAAATGCTGCTCTGATACCACACGGACTAAAAATCCTGCTGTATGGAAACCAAGGAGATGGAGGTTGGATCGTGTAACGTTGATACTTACAAAAAAAATCTCTTACCATCGGCAGATTCGATGGTGCGAAAGAAGAAAATTCGCGAATACTCCTCATCATAAGTGTATGTAACGCGTCCAACAAAGCCGATCGATGTCAATGTGATGCGTACAGATCATACCATCTCCGGCAGTCTCTGTTAATCTACGGTTTTATACGCAATCTGCTGCTGTATTTACACGTGTTTGCTTCAAGATAGTAACTTGACGATGACAAATTGGCAAAGGACTATCTTTAAGTACAGGTGCCTGAGCAAAATCAGTACTTTAGCGTTCATAGTATATACTATACTATACATACTATAAGCATAGACCCATTTAATTTTATTAAATAAAACGCCAAGCCCCGTTGGCAACACACGCATCCTGAACAAAACAAAATAAAAAAAAGAAAAAGACTTGCGTTTTGTACTGTGTCAAGCCCGGCAGAGTACGGTACTCTTCTTCGCGCTCGAGTACTCGACGCGATTCGCGAAATTCACTTACTGGTGCTAACGGGTCTTACAATCAATCAGGCTGATCGCCCACGTATACCGTTACACCCCTACGTTTGTTAGGTAAGCATGGAAAGAAAAAGTTCAACAGACATCAAATCTGGTAAATGACACACACGTGTGTGTGAGTGTGTGTGCGCGTGTGTGTGTGTCACACGATTTAACGTAAACGAAAATCCTAGGCTAAGAATTTGGTTTGTGTGTTCATAAGTCTTGTTCAAGCTACTTTTGTACAGGATACCATTGCATCATCTCTTTCAACGTATAACAAGTAACCGACACACCACAGACTATATATTTCTGCCCATTCCATCAGAACTGAAACTTTCATTGTATTTTTAAGTAAATACATTTTGGAAAACAACACGGATGGCTTTTTTATTCTTCACATGTGTGTGTGAAGCGAAATATTTCTTCCCCACTCGTGGATTATATATATACTTGCATATAATGTATTGCTATATATCCTTGCGAATACATTTGTGCAATTCAGGGACGCCGCCTGAGAAAGATTGTATAGTAGTATTATACGACAGTTGTATGCCGTATATATACACATGTATGTAAGCTACATTGAGATAATCCGAGCGTTTACCGCCGACTTTTTCACGCCAAGTATACGAGAGAGCGCTACTTATCGATCGATGTTATGTAAATATGCAATCGTAAAACTGTAAATATGCACTTTTGTTGTATCTTTAAACAGGATATTAAGTGCTTACAAAATGATCCATCACAGTAAACTAAGAATCGATGCGTGAATGTATCGTCTTACTGTTTCCTTCATTTCCCATTGCGTTCGATTTCCATCCGATGTCTATGACGATACTTTCATCAATAAAGGACACACTTACGCATGACACAATGTATAAACACCAATAAAATTTACACGAGATTGTTAAAGCTAAATATCACTCTTATATTTATAACAACTTTTTATTTACATTACAGGTATATGGCAAATAATTAAGTATAAGTTCTTAGATATAAGATGATTCCTTGCAATATTTCCTGCACGCTAATAAATTACCTGAGGTGATTGTAAAAATATATTTTACACCAAAACGATGCTATGTTACTTAATCTAATAAAATTGTTCGATAGATTAGAGAATTGCACTTTATCTCTTACATATTATTCGTAAAGCTCCTGTAAGATGTAAAACAAAGTACTTGGACGGAACGTTTATCAAAAATTTTTGAGTATGTTGACTTCTCAACATTTCTTCGCTCTTTTTGAGTAAACGTTAATCCTAAATATAACGATCATGTGTCAAATGTATGATTGTACAAAGTGCGGTTTTGTAGAAACATATAGCTGTGCAAAAAGGATAAAAATGTGGTAACATAGAAAATATTTACCTAATACGAATATTTATCTAATATAATAATTTACAGTATTGCCAGCCTGCTCGTTTACACTTTACAGTATCCATTTGGACACAATTTCTTTTGGTTATTGCGCGTAATTCCCTTCGTCGCGAAGACTATCGTGCAATCTATATACGTATGAAAAACAAGTTATGAACTTTGATCACAGTCAGAGCATTACCTCACACACCACGCAATCAGTATTTCGTATCAAAATTGCTTCAATAACGTCTCAATCTGTAACGTCGGCAAACGAACGTTTCGCGCCAATGTCGGTTTCTAATCACCGACTGAACAATTTATCCTGGGTAGATAATGCTAAATTGTGCATAATTATCAGATAAATTGTGCAACTAAATATCAAGATGGTCATAATATATTTTCGGCTAATACTCACCGATGAGTATGCAATAATTGTGCACCGATAATATTTTGCTAAAACAGAGCGTCTCTTTTTGTTCATTGTCACAACAGTCTAAACATTTTTAACAATGTATAAACTGTATAAATTGAGCGTAGATATAAACAAGATGTAGACTAAGTATCGAAACAAATTTATCTTCTTTATATAAAATTTATATCTTCTTTTATATATATATAAAATAAGAAATAACTCAATTAATTTTTTTGAAGGCAGTAAAGAGAGCTATACACTTGTGTGTATAAAACTGCTGCTAAAACTTGAATTTCTTAACTGTTATTTCTTTATGACCAATCTGGCATTAGCTAATAATAAAAAAATATATATCATTTCTACCAACGAGTCTACCATTCGGATAAAAGACAAATTGTAACGCCTCTCTCTCTCTCTCGGTAGTGTTTTTATACATTATATATACTTGAGGTGCGAAGTCGTATCTTTTGATAATAAGCGGTTTTAGTTATGTCCTCAGCCGTTGTTTTCTCGTTTAGTTTTGAGCATCTTATTCAAATCGGAGAGTTCTTGATTTATCCAAGAAATACCGTCATTCGTGGCGTTTTCTTCGGTGTTGTTCGCCTCAGGCTAAAATCAGATAAAAATTGTTTAAAAAGCCACATATCGATAGTCAATTAGTGGGTTCTAGAAATTCAAGACCCGACCGTGTCTCCACATATGACGTAAGGTACTCACTTGTATGGAATCGGAGATGCATAATCCAGTTGACAAATTCGCGGATAGGTTTGCTCCAAAATCCGCGAGATCACCGGAATTCCAGTCAAAATTGTATTGCTGATTGTCCATGTCTAGCAGACATGTGGCTCCCGCGGTCCCTGAAAGATTTATGTAACAGAATACAAACGATTAATTGTTTGAAATTTTCGAGGCGCATTATACATGCATAAATTATATAACATTAGGATTATAACATGAGAATACAAATAAACAATGATTATAGTAAATAGGAAGTTACCGATGTTATTTAATGGCTGTAATTCGCCTTGATTTGGTGTTACTTTGTTTAACATTAGCAGGTTTGGTTCCGGCTGATGTAATTGAGACTGATCCGGCTGAGGTAATTGCGTTGGATATAAAAATTGTTGAACATCTGTCGTTATCGGCATATTTGGTTGTTGCATCAAAGACTGAATGTTTGGTTGATACTGTTGTTGTATCAGAGATGGGTTGTAGGAGCTGTATTCCATAGGGGATGGTGTTCGCCCCGGTGATACTTGAGGCCTGAAAAAGAACGAAGAAATGCATAGATACATGTACACTTGAATATAAAGTTTTTGTTCTTTACATTTTTATTTAATTCTATTCTAATTTCTCTTTTTATTTAGATCTATTCTAATCTCTTAATCTTAATTATTAATTTACCTTAAGGTTTGCATACTGCTGTGTGACTGCGAAGATGATCTTACAGGTTGCAGTCGAGTGAAACCTCCTGTACTTGTACCTGGACCACCGAATGGTAACATCTGCTCGGCTGGTTCAGCTTTGACGATATTGTAACTAATAGGTTGATTTCCAGCATCTACAATATTATACACAGTTATCTTCTCATTACGTGTAAAACAGCGATTATCTCAATCCTCTTAAGGCAATTAAAGCGATCTTAATTTACATGCATATGTTATGATATTATTAACAGTGATATTAATAGCAATAATAATAAACATGCGAGAGAAACATGTAAGAAAATCCTCAGTGAAAAAGCGTGATTTGTTGCACACGTATTATATACCTATTACATATACATGCAACTTTATATATTTTCACTCTTCAAAATTTTTAATTCTACAAAAATCATTCTCTATATTCTAAACAATCAAGTCGTCTGATTTAAACCATTATATTAGCGAAAACTGTTTACACAATGTACTAACATTACTATGTCGTACCTGAATCTGCAACATGTATTAGTAAATTTTTTATCTGAAATTGTATGGGAGCAGAGAATAAATAGACACTTTTTTTGCATCACCAAGTGATTATACATATATGTATATATATAGATGTATTACATCATACGTAATTCGTACAATATGTAAATATATTTATCTGTTCACAAAAGAAGCAGTTTATAAAAATTATATTACCATAGAAATATTGCACATTATTTGATTGTACTATGCTACAATCGCTGCACGAAATATATATATGTATATATATACACACGCAGCTGACTTTCAAAAGTATAATATTATTGCACAAGAGCAGCGCACTTGCACTATACAAAGTTTGAGCTATGAAATTTTTACTTATAAGTACCTATTCTCACGAGTGATTATTCCACATAATAATTACAGCAAATTTTCCGTTATAAGATCTAGGAGATGCGTTGTATACTTGCTTCGCGGAATCAATTATCCCGTGTAAATATCCGTAAATAGAAAAATACAATATTATCATATCTCGAAATATACAAGTTCACTGCTCCCTAATCCATCAAATTCAAACTCCAAAGTCCCATGTAAAATACATCTTTAAAAAAGTATAAAACAAGATCTTTTTTGCTTGTCAGAGTATGTGAAAATATATGTATAGTGTTCTTAGATATAATGAAACCTTGTTCGATGAGCTTCCCTTTCCACTATGAAATTTGTTCAACAATTTTCAGTCTGTTAAAAATGTCGACACAAAATTAGGTGTGCGTAGATGCACGGAAAGCACTATATTAATGCGTTTTACGTTTCTAAAATTTTATATCATATTTTCAAAGTGTAAAGGGATTGAATTAATCAGATGATTAGTGTATGATGAGACATAAGAATAATCGAACGTTGACCGTTTAAAAGATTATACAATCGTTCGTACAAATACTGTAGTTATTTCTAACTTTGTATGTATATCCCAGTGTTAGAAATTTTCTCAACAAATTCATCATGTTTGTCATAACAATTAACAAATGTACCAAATAGGCCTGTGCTAAAATGTACAAAAACTTCACAGATTTCATTGTAAAAGGCCTCTTGTTTCATATGCATTTAAGCGTATACTTCATTTCTGCACAAAGAGTATATGTATAGGAAACATCAATGGCAAAATTGATTACAGCAGACAGAAAAGAGATTGAAGGATTGCGAGTGAAAATAGATAATTAGCTCGACACTCACTCTCCTTCAATGAGAAACGTGACGTAAGAATAAATAAGTATGATTTTTTACATCCCAGATGAGATTTGGACATGTCCCGATGATAATACAATGTAATATCAACGATGATGCCCACCATAATCCCAAGCTGTAGAATTATGAAGAATTCTGCAAATATACTCACGCTTCTCAGTTTCTGCTACATGTTTGAAAAGTATGGAGCTCGAGCTGTTATTAAGCTTTTGTCTCTTTCGCCTTAACGAATCGGCATCATCTATAAATGATTGTACATTAATGACTATTTTCAGTATAGGTATCTCGCGTTAACATCGCGTACAATTGCTCCGAATGAAGAAGGCCTCATGTATTTGAACCTTACAAATTTTCTTAGCGCACATTAATTAAGTACTCCAAAAAGAGATTCAACTCGGGACAAACTGAGCTAAGAACTTTTCGTCGAGACGTTTTTAAAATTAGCAGTCTATAACAACACGAGAAGGAAAAGACATTCGCATAAACTCGTAATATCATATAAAACTTAACAACAAATAGTAAAGCAACCTACATTGAGAGTATACGAAAATATAACAGCATCGAACTTGACTAGAAAAGAGTAGTTAGTTAATTGATATAATAAATAACAATTATAGAAAACTTACAAATCATTTGTAAAAACCGTTAATAGGAAATATCAAGAAAAAGGTAACAAATTGCACTTCGACTAGACTAAAATTCTGCACGCTTAGATAAATGCGTCGATCTTACAAGAATCGATTCATTTTATGTGGCAACATGTCTTAGGAAATAACTCTCTAAGGGGATTTTCTCGTTCTCCGAGGAAAATTTTTCAGTTTAAAGATAAAAATATATCCTTAAATGAGTGTCACATCAAAACTGCAAATTTACAACAAGAACTGACGGTAATAAAAGCTTATAGCAATGCAAGACAATATTTCTCACATTTCGACATATAAAATCGGTCAGGCTCAAACAATATCATTTCATGTACAAATATTGAGTTATCTTCAACTTGGCAGTATATAAACAAAGAAGAAGTATCAATTCGATCAATAAAATATCTATCAATTAGATAATTTAGGTCTCTTTCGCTTCTGTCAATATCTTCCCACCCTCGACTAGACTATAATAAAAAGACATCTCGTCAAATTCTGAGGCAGTCGCGCGTGGTGCCATAGTAGTGTAGAGAGCATAATGCTCAGCTTCAGTTAAATCTGCACCATACGGTGGTGTGTCATCGTCATCTAACTTGAGAGATTTAACACTCGTAACACTCGTCATACTAGAACGTGGAATTTGTGATTGCGCAGCATCTTGTACGGAGCTCTTCAATAAATATGAGGTATTCAGTGATGGATCACTGTCTTTGCTTACAATTAGATCTGATTCCGAGCACTTGTCTTTTTTATTCTTTTTAGCAAATAATTTCGAAAATAACCCTTGTCTCGCGTGTTTCGACAAAGTGCCGGGTAAGGACGGCAAATTTTTATTCGGCGCCTCGGGAGAGGAGGTAGTAAGCGTTTGAGCGGATATCGGACGCGGCAAAAGAGGCATCGACGGCATTTTGCGTATTCGCTTCGGAGGCAAGGGTGGCAATCTTTCTTCCGCCTCGTGCATTACGTCTCTCTTAGCTGTTAATGTTGGAGACGCAACGGGTACTTCCGCATCTTGTTTCGGGACGGCTACGTCTTCGTACTTTCGGTCATCGGTGATATCGAACAATTCTATCGGATTTTTCATGGCCATTTGTAAACTGGTATAGGTCTGATTGTCGCAGACATCAATGTCCATCATTTGTGGATTCACGTTCGTATCTGTAGTAGCTTGTATCAATTTGTTATGTGTATCAGCATAAATTTGATCGAGCTCGGTCACTTGCGACAAAAACTCATTAAACGATTTATTGCCACCATCTGTCTCGTTCTTAGTCTCTGTCTCATTAGTCTTTTCCTTAAGGCACGCTTGTCCCTTCTGTACCCATTTACCTATTTCAGAATAGTCGAACCAATCTGACCTACCCTTCGAATTATCTACATTTCTCGACGCGGATGTGCTGCCTTCTTGTGCGTTGGATTTCGCATAAAGAATCGCATCTATAGTTCCTTCTTTATAATCGGCAGTAAATGCATTATTTTCTACATTATTATCGCCAAAGGTATACAATTTGCTAATTTCTTTATTATTTTCCGCATTTCTTCCCGGGATTATCGTTATTTCATTATTCTCACAATCCAAAACGGTATTCTTCGCGGATTGATCTACGTTCTGTGCAGAATTTATTAATGCCTTTAAATCGCCATTACACAGATCTACGTGATGTTTTACGTTATACAAATCGTTTAAAGCACGCAATGCAGAGATTTTATCGTTCGGTCTTTTCGCGTCCAGATCATTATTGTTGAATTCGTCGATATTACGAGAAAATTTAGGAGTTACGTTGGCAAGAAGAGCAGTCTCTGTAGACAAGATTTTACTGAAGGTATTGTAATCTGCCTTCTTCCTGGCAAATGCTTTCCGTAAAGACCAGAAAGCAGGCCTACCTGTACCTAGTGGTAACATCTGAAACGGTAGCGGTTCGCTCGTAGTACCATCCGATGGCCTTCTAAGTTGGATATATACTTGCACTGGCTGTTCCACTTGCTGCGTACGATAGCTAGGCGTTCTGAATGCTATTGCCGTCTATAAAAAAAAAAACACTATCGATATAGACAATATAATACAGGCAAATCCTATTCTCTATTGTTCACAATTAACAATCTACATATGCAACTGTCAATGTTAACTTACTTGTTTATGTACATGTGTCGGTTGAAAATCGCCGTATCCTTCCCACAGTAGTTGTCCGTCTCTCTCCTCGAAAAACCTCACTTGTATATCTTCTTTCGCGACTTTTTCACACAGCAAAATCATATCCATCCCACCAGCGACCGATGCGCTGCAATGGCTCAATTTGCAAATCACAAGATCACACATTGCCTCTGGAAACAGCACATATATCGCAAGTAAGAAGTTTTATTCTCAACGTATACGTGAAGAATATATATATATTCTAAAATTACACATTACATACTTTTATCATAAATAGGGTCAGACACGACGGGCGGTAATGGCTTGTTGAATTTTCCCCTTTGTCCTTCCAAGAAAACTTGAAAACACAATCTCACTGCGTTTAGATCAATGTTAGTCGGATGTCTCTTATGTTCGAAACCAGCTGTAAGAAATTCAGATCTGTAGTGTCAAGTATATTATTAATATGATATAATTACAATATAATAAACGAGTCTCGGATTTAGACAAGATTTGCACAACTAATTCGCACAGTGCATGTCGGTCTCAGCTTTCCTTTCTTTTTTTTACCGCACAAAGACAACTGACCTTTCCACGATCGTTATAATTCAATATAATAAATAAAGAGGGACACGTAGACAATAAACATCGCTAATAGACTCGACAATTTTATATATGTAATTACACGTGTAAACAGCTAGCATGCGTTTGGCCAACCTTGGTCTAGAATCAAATATCCTGCAGATCTTCGTAACCGACTTATCTAAATTAATAAGAAATTAATCAGGAAAAGATAAACGTACTTCGAAAGGGGTCTACTCGTAAATCCTGACGCACTCTGAGAGCTTCTTCGATGTCCTTCTTTTTTACACATTGAATGCCCAGATTTGAGAAGGAAATAACCATATTTCCCGCCGGAACTTCGATCGTACAAACGCCTTGCTTGCATGCTTCTTTGCCGACAAGATTGTGCGGATGAGGTCTATATGGGGCGTCCTTTGTTACGCAGGATACAACCACCATAGCACGACCCGTGTAACCCACGATCTACAAGAATATTACAAGCGTATAAAAATAAGAGAAAGAAAGATTTAAAAAAAAATCGCTAATGAACGAGCGTAACTCACTCGTATACTAGGGAAAGTTTTGTTCTCCGGAGCGCTGTTGATACCAGGTATGCTGCCAGCCGATCTGCCTTCGCATTCATAGCGAAACCGTAGCGCTTTACTGGCCGGCTGTTCTAAAATCTCAACGTGAGGCTGAACGTGTTCGTTGTCCATCGCTATGGTGGCCATAGAACCAGGATCGGTCGTTTGAATGACGTCAACTAAAAATAGTATTTGTCAGATAAGCACACAGCACGGGGAGTTGCCGGGGAGCTCCTGAGAAGCTCGTAAAAATTTTCATAAGTTTTATTTAAAAGAACTATGCACGTAGCTCCCCGGGAGCTCGTGTGTCCACTATTGTAATTAAAATATTTTATTAAAAAATTAAGTAATCGACCGAATATATATACATATATATATATATATATCCACCGTGATGTAAAACACAATAATAACGAAAATGTTTTTCTCATATTCAGCTCAGCAAAATAAACTCTCTAGAAGCTTGTTTTGTTGAATTTTGTAAGCTCCCCAGGAGCTCAGCAAAATGAACTCCCTGGCAGCTTAATCGGAGCTTTGTGCTGTGTGGGGCTGTACAAAGTACACTAAAGTAAAAAATATGTGCTCGATACTTACTGATATCACTTATATTAATATCTCCATCACTTATATCATTGTATCGTTCCATAACTGTGATTCTTTAATACATTGAGTTTTGTCCATCTAAAATGTAATCATAAATACATCAATTAGTCACGTGGTTTTATATATATAGTACAAATAATATTATATATATTACAAAAAGTATTTTTCTATTTATATTTCATTGATAAAAGGATTTCTCTCGATTAAATACTCGAATTACTGAACAACAAATCTTAACGTGCAATGAGAATTGGCATGTGATATCTTACATATTGTCAAAGAATCTTTTTAGATCAGCGTTTGCTCCCTTTCTCCCATTATACAACTTCAATATTTCAAGTTGAATCTGTACCCTACAATGTACATTGCCGTGTTCAAGTGGCGAACGGTACTTGAGCCAGTATCGGCGAGAAACTGGGAAGATAAACGCAATTTCCACGTATTGCCTTCGGGGTCCCGGAACGACAGCTGTTCGTTCCGTTCGCTCGTACGGCGGGGATACGTCCAGAAACACTGCACCGCAAGTGTCCCGGGGGAAAAAGGAGCGCGAGGAGGGAACGCAAACGCTGATCCAATCATTATTTTGGGCGAGCCTAGGCCCGTACAGGCAGCGTATCTATAATTAAACTATCGTAGGACAATGTGACGGGAGCGAGAGATAGAAGGAGCGAGCGAGCGAAGCGAGGAGAGAGCGAAGAAGAGGGGAAGGGAGAGAGAAGAGCGCGAATCGACTGACAAGAGAACAAGAGAGAGATGGATACTTGCCTGCTGCGCGAATCAACTTATCAACATGCTATGCTATGTGCTTCCGAGGCTGGCGCTGTGGCTGCGTGCACTCTCGCCTCTCGCCACCTCTCGCACTCGCGAATCTCGCGCCGTTCCCGACGCGTTGTCCCAGTTGTCCGCGTCGACGAGTCGCGACTTGCAGCGAGAAATGCGACAATTTCGACAGGAGGTCCCTGATTTCCCTCGCTGTGACCGCACGGGAGAAAAACAGCCGCGAGGCGACCCCGCTTTTATGCAGAATCGTACTTCCGTCGCAGCGCGATCGCTGATGGATCGCTGGCGGCTGGCCTCGCGCGCGTTACTGCGCTGCGTAGCCAGAGTCACAGTATATAACTGTGCCTGCACTGCCTGCGTCTCGGCAACTCGCGGTAGACGCGGACAGCGGACTCGGCCCGCGCGAGCCCGTGACGTCGTGGAGAGCGACCGACCGGACGGACGGTATCAACGACTGACTCAGACCGAGACCAACTCAGACTGACTGACCGACCGATCGACGTTAGACGTAAACGAGGAGCGACGGCAGCGGGCGGGCGAATGAGATCTCGCGCGCGCGCGTGGAGTAGCCGAGCAGGTACCTTGGTACCTGGGTACTCCGGATCTCAAGGTACAATTTGCCGAGGTATAAAGGGCGGTACTCGTCCATAAATCTTATACTTAAGATCGTTAGATCTCGAGATAATATACGACTGTTTAATGGCTTTTAAATGGGACCTTGAGATACGGAGCCAAGTTTAAGACGATCTTGTAAGATCGTTGAGATCCTCAGAGTATATGGATAGTCCTTGGACGAACAAATCACGACGAGGAATGACGATGTCTTATCATAAGATCTTTGCAGCGAGCAGATTGAAAGAAAAAAAATTGGCAAATTTCTTTCTTGCAGAATTATGCGCAATCCCTATTTTCGTTCGTTGCCATTGGATCTTTGCCGTTCGCGAATACTGTTCGCTTCCCTGTGCTCGACTCCCAACTACAAAATGTCTTTTAAGGATAGAATAAATTAAAGAGATCCAAAATTCTCTTCTTTCCTTTTTCGTTGTTTTTTTAAGTAATATCCGACTCTTTTGGAAGTCGTAACGAATAATTATTTTAAATTACTTTAAAGTAATTATTCGTTGCAACGAACACGGCTAGACGACCTTGATTCGATTAGCACGCGCAAGCTAGACGTTATCAAGCGCATTTACTTTGTAGTTTCATTTTTGATATATATATTTCTTCTTTTTATTACTTGTAGTAATAAAATTTTAAGTCACTGCAAAAATAAGATTTCACAGTGTTATCACAAATGAATCTGATGCAAAGATTTTTAATTTCTGCCAGACTTCATAAACCTGTACAGCTTCGTTAACAAAAAATTTATTGTAAAAATATTAATTCTGCAGTCATTTCGTCTTCATCTAGAATCCAGAATTATTAGAATCACACTCTATACATCAACGTCAGCTCAGTCATTTATTTCCCAGCGATATCCGTGTTTCGTCCCCATGACGAGAACTACGCTTAACAAACAATCTCGATCGCATTCGAGAACAGTCTTATGCGCGAGCTGCAAGCGACATGCCAGAGACGACTACCCTGTCGAAACGGAATCCGGGTCCGCGACCCGCGGCCGTCACCAGGGTGGAGACCAAGCTGCCCCGATGCGTGCAACGTAGATTGCCGTGCGCCCCCGTGCCCGTAAGATGCCATCCGCGATCAAGCCCGTACCGATGCACCGATCATCGCGTACCACCCAAGAGACCCTACAGACTAGCGGTCGGGTTGTCAGTGACTAGGACCGGTCGCGGGACCCCGTCGACAATACCCAAGAACTGCTCCGACCGATGCCCGCCCGGCTTCCTGGCCATTGGCACTCCCCGCTGTAAAAAAAGTCTGTCGATGATGGACCTGTCCCTCGCCGTCGTCGATCCTGACGTCGGTGATCTCAAGTGAGCCGGTTTCTCGAAGATAAATATGCAATATTGCGTGAATTTATGATAGATATCTCGATCGCGAGATATCTTTTTTTTCCGAGAGACGTTGATGACATTAAATTAATAACTTCTCTATACTTGATCAGAATCAAGATATATTTAATATTGATTCCGTGGAATGAATAAATGACAGAATTAATATTCTTACGTTAAATATTGTTACTGAAGCTATATACAGCTATACAGATTTATGAAATCTGTGAGAAATTAAAAACTTTAACTTTAGATTGTAATAAAAGGGTACACATCATTATAGAATGTTGAAGACTGATCGTTACAATCATGAAAGTATAATCTAATCAGGGAGCATGTTGTTTAGATCGGAGAGCGAGTCCTCTGCCAGTCGCCTCGATGAAATCGCCGACAGGACCAAGGACATCTTGGCGAACGGCGGAAGTGGTAGATCCTGGACGGACGCTACGCCGTCCTCGGAATCCGAGCAGGGTGAAGCTACGGAGGATCCGACGATCAAGGCGGCGAACGTAGTGTGCCGCGTGCTGGTGCTGAACGCGTGGCGACGCAGACGCGCCGAGATCGCGCAGCTCGAGCAACAGGTGGAACACCTGCACTTGCAGATCGAGTTCCTGCGCCGATTGCTGCTCGCCGAGAACGACCGGGTTGGCAGACTGAACGGCGAGTTGTATCGCGAAAAGTCGCAGCTCGAGGAGATGACGCGCGAGCGCGACGCCGTCAAATCGGTACGGTCGATCGATTTATTCGTCCAGCCGTATTTTGCATGTTTGGACTCATTTCGGTTGCTCTCGTCTAAATTTGGTCTATTAACATCTGAGTTTTTTTTTTAGAACAAAAAGCTTTAAAAACAAATGTGCTGAATAGAATTTGTTAAATATGTTTGTCATCGTGATGGAGAAAAACTCTATCGGTTTCTTTGAACCAACAGCGATGGCAATGTACGCGTCTTGCGCTTCCAGTGCGTCATTCTCGTATGCGGAACGAACACGGGAGTTCAGTGACATGTTTCTAATTACGGGGATGATGCTACTGCGAGAATGCGCCACACGTGTTCCAGCGACGCGCGATAGGCCGTTTTGGAAAATATGTGCATTTCGCGCGCGCCATAATCGTATAACTAGCGACACTATATTATTATATTTATGTATATTTGGTAAAATTCATTATTTTATGAAAAGTAGTCGCGCATTATCGGGTGTTCTGTTGCAGGAAAAAGAGAAGTTGGAAACTGAGTTAAAGCGCGCCGAGGAAGTCTCTCAGGAGCGATCAGTCACGGTGGGGAACTTGAGAAACGAGCTCTTGACCGCACAGGATCAGCTAAAAGCGCTCGACATGCAAATGATGAAGGATCGAGAGAAACTTTTGAAATTACGGGAAGATAAAAAGATTCTTCTGGATAAAGTTGCGTTTTTTCTTTCGAAAATTAGTCGCCGATATACCTCATTAAACGCATTTTTCTTAGAATTCTTCGGCTAATTTTAAATCGAGCTTTCATTCGCAAAAATATCTCGAGTCATAATTTATCGCAATTTCTCAATCTTCTTTAATATAATCCCAATCTTTGTTCAAGCAACATCCAGTGAGCCAAAGCGATCCCGCGATTCCTAAACGCGTGCACATAAGCAGCCGCATAGCGCGTGATAAAAAATTGATCTGTTGTTCGGTGAGTCATTGTTACCCTCGTCTGAGACACGAGGTTACAAGCCCCTTCTCCTCTTTCTTGGGGGTGAGTTCTCCCACGCGCGATTTCTGCGCGAACTCCTTTCGCGTTCCACGAATCAACTGACTCATTCTTTCTCCTTCACCCTTACCACAGAGATTAGACATCTCCACATATCATGTAACATCAGTTCGTCGCGCGACTGGGGAATGTCATTTAATCAATATCTTCTGCAAATTCTTAATAGCAAATGAGGATGAGAGAATATGTTTCTTAAATAGGAAAATGTTTCAGAATTATTAAAAGAACAAGAATATTTTGATCGATGCAATATTATGCTGCCAATTCATTTAGCTTAGATCACTGCATATCATCGCGCGACATCCATCACTTTTTTAAAGTTTCCTGAATTTACCCGCGAGGCAGCGTCAGGTCAATGCACGACGAAAGAAATATAGCTTGCGGATGAGTCACACCTTTCGCGTTTCGCCGGTGACTCAATATCACGTAATACTCCTTCCGTACCAGGAAGAAGGATCAATACCACTTGCCCTATTAACTTTTATCCACTGCGGAATCGCGGGATATCGTGGAAATGTGCAATTGGCACAAATACATAGAGTTTATTTACACTTGAATATAAATTGTCCATCTATATCATAAATCCTTGACACGTGACGTTTATATGGTATACTAGCGATTCTGCAAAAGATCTGACTGAGAAATTGCATCCTAGAATTATCCCGCACGTTTTTGATAATAAAAACAGTCAGCCAAAATTTACCGAGCGATTTGCAAACGAAGCATTCAACTACTTTTGAAAATTTGAGAAATATTGGTCAGCATATTCTTATTGTAAATTTGCTACTATGATAAGGATATTTGTTTAGGTATCAGCCAGCGAAGCACTAGCGACAGAACGTGGTGCTAGAGCGGAAAAAGCAGAATCTGCCGTCGAGGACTTACAGTTGCGATTAGTGGCACAGGTATCTCTCACCGAGTCTACGCAGGAACAGCTTCAGCGTACTTCCAGGTATGCCTCCGGGTCATCAGATCTCAAGTTTGAAACACTTTAAGTACAAGAATTTAGGAGTAACGTTTGACATGTACAATTAGGGAGTTGCAAACTGCGGTGACCGAGAGACAGAGACTGGAAAAACGCTTGAAAGCTAGCGAAAGTAATGCGAAGACTTTGAGTTTACGCGTATTTGCCCTGGAGAGTCAGTTGGCTGATCGAGAAGTTGAACTTCGCCGTGTTGAAATGGAATATCACTCGCAAATGTAAGATATGTCTATGAAAAAAATTAATAAATCGTTCCTAAGACTAAAAAATATTACGAGATAATTTTGGTTCCGTTAGGACGGAATTAAGCGAGCTGAGAGAACAATTGCTGCGACAATCTCAAGAGAGTGGCTGGAGCAGTCGGATATTGCAGATTGCTGGGAGCATCATGCGCGTGTCTATTCTACGGACTTTCGCGTTTCTATCCAGTGCTACTCTACCATTGCCGCCGTAGGTAGGTATTTTATTATAGCTCGTAGTTTCCAACTTGCAACAATTAAGAGAACGTGGAACTTTGTCCTCGTTACCTTATGTCGTTTAACGCGCGGATCAGTGAACATTCCATTTACTACATTTACGCGAGTGTCACTTCTGTAGTAACTTACGATAATTCACTCGTTTACGCGGAGTAAATTATCGTAAGTTACTACAAAATCCCGTTTACGCAAAGGAAAATTCCGTTTACGCGAAGGAATTATCGAAAAGTGAGTATTTCACTTATCTTTGGTGCAAAAATCGAAGATTCGTTTAAGAGAGCAGAAATTGAGATAGAAAAATAACATTGTTGTATATTTCAATATCTCGCAGATAAAGAGTTTAAGCGTGATCGCATTTTTTCGAGACGTAAACCGGTTTTAATCGGAGGAAACTGGATCGGAGGTTCGCTTCTTGCAAATGTTTTCGGTCGTGAAGAAGAGAGTGTTTTGTGATCGAAAATGGAAGATAAGAGAGCAAGGCCGTCACAGGGCAGCCGAGAAATTAACAAGCATCAGCATTTCATACTACATTTAAAATACATTTAAAATACAATTTTTTTAAGTCAATATTTAATTTTTGAAAAGTAAAGATTTTTAGATATACGCTTGTGATACCGTGCATGCATATATTGAGGATAAAATAAGCAATTTTATTACGCCATGTAGGTATTTCGATTTATAGGATAAATTTTTCCCTTTCGTAAATCACGAAAGCAAGGAGGAGGATGTAACAAGCAGAAAGCTTAACAGGATTTATTGAATAAACGTGAATATTATATGCTTTTATAATCTATATTTTTTTTAGTTTTCTTCACGTAATGATAAACTGATAAAAATAAATTACCGTCAGTATTATTTGATGGTAGATAATCTGGCGAGGCGGTTAGTTTTTTGCTATTGCGAGGCGTAGTACGGTTTACGATTGTTGGCCATTCGTCCATTATTTTGCAACGAATAGTCTGCTATGGCGGTTACTACGTTTCATACTCTATTCCACCTCTACTTAATATAAGTACATGTCATTGCATCTTAAATAAATACGTATACCAGAATGCGATGCTCACAGTATGATCGCAGTATTTCGTTATGACTAGGTAATCATGCTTATTATATCGCGAGTATTTTGCGTCGATAAGAAATAGATGTAATACGTAGTGTCTCAGAATACAATCACATTTTGTACTTGATGTACATACTAATTAGCTTACATTACATCCGCCATCGTCGACGTTGGAAGTACCGTATAATTGCCGTGCTATTATTATGGGTGAGACAAAACGAAAAAACTAAACTAGCGCAAAGCTTTAATATCTTAGTCTCATTACTTATCGTTCTTAAGTTCTCTTAAAATCACGTATTCACGCATTATTCGACAGAATGTATTCGAATTAATACTGATTAACGGAAAGTTCAATGCTGTTAGTGATCCCTTCATCAAATGCACCAATCTCTGCACATATAATAATTACTGCAAAAAGAAAATTATTTATGCGTATTTTGATTTTTTGTATCGTACATCCTTACACAGCGACGTTAGCTACACTGTCGTTCGAGAAACGCATTGATGTAATTCTCTTTATGTTCACGTAAAATCTATCGTAAGTTTGGCTAACGCTTACGCTAAATCTCGATACAATAATATTGAGCAATTCTGATGTTGAGGTAACATTGCTCTTGTTGTTCAATATCCTTCGTTTTATAAAAACGTCGCCGCGGCTCAGTAGAAATTGCATCGTCTACATCGTCGGAAGATTAGATTATTCCTGATAGTCTTCGGCGTAAACAAAGAAAAAAGGTAATTCCAAAAATCCTAATCATCTACATATCAAAACGTGCGATAGAGTTACCCTTTTCTTCCTGATCTCGCTGTCGAAAGTTACTACGGGATAAACTCGTAATAGGATCTATTATCGAAAAAATGTGGGGTTTTTTTATCGTCGAAGACTTCACTATCGAAGAAAAAATGGATACATAAATTGATCAACAGTTCTAGTCAGACTAGAAGTTTGATAGATCCTATGGTTACCCGACTAGATCATGCCGAAACCTTCGGTGCCCTCGCTGATCGCCAACAACAACGCTCGTTCGAAATGATCGTAGCACTCGTAATCAGGTAAGCATAGTTGGTTAAAGCTGAAAAGCAACATTAATGACAAACCGATGGTCAAAGAGAAAACGGGAATATCCTAGCTGTATTCCTAGATGAGAACGTACCAGGTATGTGCCGTGGGCAAATTAGCGAACGTTGGTGCGGCTGTAATCTGAAAACGAGGACTCAATTGTTGAAATCCACCGGGTGGCAATTGGGAGCAGCCCGTGGTGAACTGGAGCAATCGTGCCATCTCCTCTTGCGTAAAATTGCTCACCGCCGTCCAGAACCAGTCGAGCACTCGGAGAAATTCCGGAGAACTTCCGTTAGCTATGTGATGCGCGCGTAAATCTGCCACGCTGTACTCGCCAGTTCCGCACAACAGCAACTGTGAAACAGATAAAGTCGTGGAATACCGCATCTTCGAATAGACTTATTTTAACAGATTAAATTTTATGCACCTCCAATTCATTTTCATCAAATATGCCTAAAAGGTTGTCGGGAATCAGTTCGTTGAGACCACGCAAGAAATGATCGACCTCGTTGCGGATGGAACTAGCAAGCCGATGCTGAGCAAGCGCATCCAAGTAACGAAGCTTCGTATCATTGGTCACTCGGACTTTGCTACCACCGGGAATTAATTCTGCCACCTACACAAAACATAAGTGTTAATCAGCTTTCAGAGTTGTGTATTAAACTTCGGCTACGCATTAAATTTAGGGATAGAACATTCGAATCTAGTAATAATAAAGTTTGATTATGTATTCTAAACGACTGTAAAACAATTATTCGGGGATTAACACCTATCAAGAAGTAACAGTATATACCTTCAACAATTGCCCATCCTTATCATATTCTTCTTCAACGAAGTACAATTCCATTTCTTCAACGTCATTCTCGAGAATATACTTCACCTTACTTAAATATAGATCAGGGTCATCTTGTTCGAAATACTAGTGCCCATAAAAAGATACAGTTGCTTTGTTATTAATTTTTTGCACTGGGATAAAAAAGAAGTTCGAAAGAAGTTTATATTACCTTGTAATGCACTCTAAGTCCTATAATTTGTGCAAGGAATGATCTGGTGAATCTCGCGCGTACTAACTGACGGTAGGAGCCGCCAAGCGCTGACTCGTAAAGACATTTGCCTACGATACGTCCGGCAAACTCATAGTGCTTCAATTTAAGATGCGACGGTCGTTTGGGATTTGGATGCACCAATGCCTGTTGCGATTCCCCAAATGATGCGAACAAACCATTCCCCGGGTCGAACAGTGCGGCGCATATCAATTCGAACCATTCACGTCGCACGCCACCCCAATCAACGCCTAACATGCGATAATGATTTTTGTAATTGTCTCGAAATTGATCTCCATAAAAGTTCCTTAAATGTAAACGAAACGTACCTTGTTCGCCTTGGAAAGTGATTTCAAAATTTCGGCACCAATCGCTCACAGAAAATCCTTTAGTAGCTTTCATAGACTTTTAACAAAAAAACACAATTAGATTTACGCGATATTCTCATGGATGTCATTAATATATTTGTATATTTACCGATTCCAAAAGCTTATCACGTTGTACTTTCATTGAGAGCTTCTCGTGATAATGTTTTTGGTGATGTTTACGGACCTCGTGATAGAAAAAATCTTGTTTGTCAGCGAATGTTTCACTACCGCCAATGTTTTTCAAGAGAAACAAAGTGAAAGTGGCGGCTATTATATCACGATACAAAGATATTAGTTCAACGGGAGGTTGACATCCGTCGTCTATCGAGAAAGGGTAGTATCCTTCGTGCTGATTAGTCGAATTTTCAAAATGGAACTACAATTTACAATTCAAAAGTAAGGAATCACAAATCCAACAGAATTAAAATTGACGAATTAAAACGTACGTAAAATTATTTTTAATGATTATACTATACCTTAGTCGAAGGACACAGTCTAAATGTTACGAGTCTCTTGGGAATAAATTTTAATAAATATTCCTTAATCGTAAGTTGCTTGGGCGAGATAAAGCAGAAGACCTTCTTTGGTTTGGAAAATCTTTCTCCCTGCATGCCCAGCAATTTTGCAACGTAACAGATATCAGGATCCTTGGACGCTACGTTATTATGCACCATTCTCGCGACAGAATCTAGTAACAAGAAGAAAATCGGAATACATAAGCTACATTATATGTATAAGAGCGTAGGAAGATGTCTGAGCTTGAAAATAAGATATTTTACATACTCTCGAGTACAATGATATCAAAATCCCCATTATGCAACTGCAATCCTGCCAAGCTAACAGTTGCATGATAACATCCGCCTTTCGGAAAACTCACTTTCAAACGAATTCGTTGGTTTGAGGAATCGTAATCGAGTTGAATACTACAGTCTACCACCGATCCTTTATCTACTAAATTACCGATCTAAAGAAAAATAAATTTAGATAGTCAATATAACTCGGATTAGTCAATAATCGTTAAGATATTTATTTGCGCGATTTTTTTTTAATTTACCTGGGTAATATCGACATTATAGCCTTCCGTAGGTTGATCTTCAGGCCCAAATATGCACAGATTGTCATATTCGTCACGTGGCTCTATTGTCATCGAATGGGCGATCCCAGCTGTACAAACGACCGTCGAACTTTGTCGTATAAAGACCGTCTTATTTGGATCTGGTGGACCTAGAGTAGACGATATACCTTACGACATGATCGTAAATAGTAACTAATTGTAAGTTTTATACAGTGTGTCTCAAATTTTGCTAATTATTGCTAATTTCCAGACTCTTCAACTAACTGTAAGTCGACTTTTGCTTAACTAAAATGCCAAGAGAGGTAATAATTTGTTAGAAATATCCTATTTTGAACAATAAATATCTCTGTACAATATTAGTCACTCAAATTATATCTATAAATTAGTGTAAAAGCTTGAACTTATGATAAATGAGAGAAATTTACTGTCGTTTGCATTTTTAAAGTTCACAATTTGAAAACTAACGACTTTTTCATATTTTTTAAGCCATCTTCTATATTCCATCAGACTGATGATTCATGAGTATATCAGTATTCTCGTTATATTATTGAGTATTATTTTACAACGCGTCATGCATCGGATATACGTACCAGGGAGAAAATTCTTAAGAAACGGGCTGCCATGAACATGACACGATCCGATAAGTACAGCTATTCGATATTGTCCCGCATGGCGGACAGTAAACTTTACTACTGCAGTATTTGCAGCTAAGGGGTCGGTGCCTCCCAGTTCTATTAGCGTAGCTACTCTGCGCGTATCCTCCGTTACCTCCACGATCAAATTGTCCTTGTCACATATCGGGTACGGCTGACCGTTGCGCTGATAAAACTACAAACAGATAGTCTTACGTCTAACAAAAGTGACGTCTAAATGATGAGCTCTTATGAACTATTATTTTACGTGTGTTTAGCTTTACTGAAAATGACATCTCTCGAATAAATAAATTATATACATGTATAAATATTTGAAGGCTTAATTGATTGTCATCTAAAACGGCATAAGTTTACATCTTGCGGCTACCTATTTCCCCATGCATATTTCGTTCAGTCGTTCTGGCGGAAATTACCGCATCTAAATATAAATATCCACGAGAAGGTTCTGGCGGCGCAATCGTTTTACTCACTTTGACCGTAAAAGTCATCGTTTCGCCGACCAGCTGAGGCTCTTCCCACTCGAAATGAACGCGGCAGTTACTCGGCAATAAATATTTCCCTGTGACGTACTGCAGAAGAGAGTGTTTCGCTTCGGGTGCCAGAGCGGGCTGCGTCATAGCAGCCAGGGTAACCAGCCCTGCCACCGACACGGAAACTACCAACATACCGCCTGGCGAATATAAGGAGTTATTTGTTAGTTCTGGGCGTTTAATTAACGACCTCCCGATAATCACCCATAAGGGAGAAGGTTTAATAAAAATAATGAAAAATCGCGTGAATAGAGAACCGACTTTTAATGCTATCATCTGGCATATGCTATTTTAATTCCGTAAGTAATACTGCGCACTAAACTATTGAGCTGATAGTTAATAAAAATTGCATTGATAGTATAGTTGATAAAAATTAATAAATAAAATTTTTATTATTTTATTTTATTATTTTTCTTTATTCATAGATGTTTGCCTTTTTGGGAATCATTCCTATCTCAGTCATCTCCTTTTCTCAAAATTATCTTATGTCTGTTTTCACAGCAAAATTATGTTTAAAAAATTGATTCTAGAGCTCTCTTTCATTTCTTGAAGATATTCGTTGCCTTTCTTTCCCTTTCGTTCCGTAGAAAGAATTTCATTTCACGGAAATAGAGAGAACGTGGACTCGTACCCCATGTCCATGCATCCTGATGTTGGCTGTTCTTTACAACCGCACTCCACAGATCCGCTTTGAGAGTTTCTAAATCTTCCTTTGAAGTAGGTAACGTCTGCCTAGCCTGGGTCCACCGTGGTAGATCCTTCCCAAGGACTGTCCGTGCTGAATTGTCCTCCACCCAGTATACATCCTCCAGGGACATAACGTCGAATTGCATCAACCTGGCAAAGTACATCTTCAACGTATACGCTAAAAGTATACCTAGCATCCTAGCACACAAAGTGTATTTTCGCAATCTTTTTAAAGATTTATTTATATTGAACAACAATCTGTGAATGGCAATTGCTTATTTACGCGAAGAAAAAAACGAACGAGCGGAAAAGAGAAGATAATTATTATTAGACCTCCCTAAATGCAATAACACGAATCGGTCGATATAATTGCTAATTATGTAATGCAACCAAGTGTAAAGAACCAACGGAAGTCCGACGGTTGATATCGATCTGTTGTTGAGTTTTTCATATTTATGTTAAGTATCTTTTTTCTTACTTTTGATAGTAATTATGTAGGCCATGGTCCATCAGCCATTGACGTAGGACCAGTCTCTGTTGCAGTAAACGCGCAGCGCGCTGCAGACGTTCCTCATCTTGCGCCGGCAGCTCGGGTAGCGCATCCACCTCGCCGCAACTCGCGAGGGTCGAGATGCCTGTCACAAAAGAAAAACAATCACACATCCACATTCGTTTGGCGAATTAGCCTGAGACGAAAGAATGAAACAAACGAGATAAAAACGAGAAACTAAGACTTTAAGGCACTTTCTTGAATTCGCATTCTTTCTTCGAGAAGAGATAAAAGATATTTTTTTGTTACAAGACACGCTTTATATGCAAACAACTTTCATCATACTTTTCAGCACATAAAGTAGGAGTATAAAATAGGATTTAACACGTAAATTACGATTGTTTTCTAAGGCTGATTTTTTATGGCGTTCCATCGGAAGATGCCTCGTCAATTTTAATGATATATTTTTATAATCAGCGGAACACGATGAACGGCATCCGAAGTATTTGCGTAACAATTGTTTCACCGATAGCGTGGTATCATTGATAGAGAACGGGAAGCGTCGGCTGCGATAATTCGACCACGGAGAAACTACTGCTCGCTTATTCACATATCTGTTCTCGGTTAACAGTCAGTTGTAAAATCTGTCATAGGCAGAATGCGTTTCGAGATGTGCCGCGTCTCGCTTTTCGTTCTTGTTTGCGTTTCTGTCTTCGTAGACAACGCAATCGCGGCGTGCACCACCAGCAGAAACGAGAATGGTGAGACAATATCCCTATAATATTTTTCACGAGAGCCCTGCATTCCCTCGTCTATTCTTCAGGATCTCTTTCAGTTTTCTCTTATTCTCTAATTTAGCACGTGAAAGTGCTTGAAAGTCGTTCGTTTTATTCTAGAATAAATTGTAAATTGCGTAGACCGATAAAATGTAAAGCAATATGTAAGATGATAAAAAAATAATTAATCACACTTAACCGATCTCATTTAACCGATCTCTTGCGTTGCTATTACTACAATTTTTTCATAAATATTATTAAATATCCTGTTTAATTATGCTTAGGATTTGGCGAGCGTCTAAAATGTTCCAATGTGACGTTAAACACCGTCCAAGTTTTCGGCGGGCTGGACGTGAGCGACATCATGATCTTCCAATCGCGGATAGAAAATATTCCCGATCGGTCGTTCCTGAGATACAGTAAAGACTTAATCTCTCTGAGTATGCACGACTGCGGCATCAAGGAAATTTCCGGCTACGCATTCGGCAGTCTGAAAAAGTTGAAGAAGCTCAGTCTGCCGTACAACTACATCGCGTCGGTGAGAGATCAGTGGTTCGTCGATTTGACGTCTCTAGAGCAACTGGATTTGTCGTACAATCTCATCACGTCGATCGAGCCCACGGTCTTCGAGAAATTGCGAGGTCTCAAATGGCTCGACGTCAGGGAGAACCGTTTGACGTGTCTGGAACCGGTCCAGCTTGTACCGATGGCCGGCCTCGAGAAGCTCCGCTTCTCCGGAAATCCCCTCACCTTCCGGTGCCGCGGCACGGTGAGCGCATTGCATTTTTCGTCATCGAGAAAATACTGTCGTTCGAACGAGCATTATAACGGAACGAGCGCAACGGCGGCGAGGATCGAGTTTCATAATTTGATTTGAATCGAGAATATCTGTGTATAATATGGAAGCAAAATGCGTGGAGACGTTAATGTCTCATCCTCTTTCGCTGTTCGCGATATCTAAGCGGATGCTGAAATTCCGTTTTGACGCTCGTGTTATCGATCTGACAGCTTCGTTATAATAAAACAATATTTCGGAAATAGCTTCAAGTCTAAACTTCACATTGTAGTTGACGTTGTGGTTGCGAGACCTGGGCATAAATTACAAAATTGAGCAACGCGGGGAGGAAAACTGGCTGGATGATATATTATGGCTCTGCGCCGCAGACGATGTCAAGATAGCCGAGTCTGAAGTTTTCATGAAGGAATGTGTCGTCCTGAATCTATTCAATCAACTTCGTACCGGGTTGACTACGGCCGAATCCTTTCCCCTATCCATTCCTCAGGAATGCACATACGCGAGAAACAAACTCACGCAATGTATCGCTGCGGATCGCAGACATGGCAGGGAAGTTGTTACTAATGGACACGTCGTAAGAAAACTGTTAAGGCAGTTGAGAGAATCGAAGTCAGCCGTATAACGCAACAGATATATCAATTTTATGTTAATCCTAAAAACTACTCTCATAATTGGTAGCTTAAAAAAATTTATATAGTCGCCGAGTATGAATAAAGCTTCATATAAAAATGTTTCAGACACATGAAGTGAATACTTTTCTATTTTACTAAATTATTTTATATTTTATCTCTCCCACGTATAAATAAATGTCTTGTCAAGGAAAATGTTTCACTTGTCAAGTTGTCTATCTGATCTATCATAATGATTAATCTGCAAAAGTATAAAAAAGAGGGAGAAGAAAAACGCTAACTAGAGCACTTGTTTTTGTGAAAACATCATTTTCCAAAATTGCCATTACTTCAGACTTGTAGTTAATTACGAGTGAGCGTAAAAAATGTATAAAAAATTGTCGATCTAAGGAACATTGAAGTATCACAATAATTCCGAAATTGTAGGGTTAATTCGCTATGTTTTCTGTATATGCGCAGGTCTGACGTATTTATTACAGCACATACGTCAGCGCAAATTATGCAACGCGGTATCAAATGGTTTATGCTGACTCTCGCGATTCGCATCAGACATTCGTCCTCAGTAAGTAGAGTAGTTACTCACCGGAGGATGCGCTCCCGCTGGGCCGCAACGACATGCCGATGGATGATATTTCGCCGGCAAGGAAATCTTTGTTTTCGCGTTGTCCATTTCGGCAGCCGGGATTGTCCGGCATAATTTCTTTCTGTCTCTCTCACTCTTTTTCTCTTTCTCGATGCCTTTTCGTAGCTTTATGGTCGCTCTTAACGGCACATTGTCCCGCTCACCGTTGTCGCATCGGTGTCGATTCCCGCATCTCTTCGGAAGATTTCGTTATTCGTTCAGTCGAAATACACTACGTGTATTTGGAGTGCATCGGCGACAGCAAATGCGGGTGTATGGTGAATGATAAGAGATCGCGTTCCGCGATACACTACCTCTAGATTGCGCGCGGTTAAATTTCGTCGCGGAAATACGACCGCTCGTTACTTCACGGAATCGCGGCCAAGTTAGACAGACATTCGGAGGTACTGAGAAACGAGCGTAATTACGACGTGTATTCGTGTACTGGTGTGACATTAGACAGCGGAAATCTGGTTATTAATTTGACCATTTTCCTCAGAATTTGCTAGACTCTCATAGAGATTAACATGAATTTGAAGTAGATTAAAGTTGCAATTAAACTATTGATTTAATGCATTATATATATAATATTTTTCTCATATAGAATATTATGTTTGAAATTAGCAGAACTGTATTATCGTATAATTACACGAGAAACGTATGTGAATGAATATTTATCCTGAAAGAACAATCGGAGCTCGTCTCTCATTGAAATGAGAAAAAGTGATATAAGCTCAATGTGCATTGGAGAATTAAACGATGAACATCATTAAGTTTTTCAATCGCGTACGTGCCGCCTTTGTGCGACACAAAGCACTGAAATTACATCGCCGGAACATACGCGAAGGTGCAGGGTGCGCATTTGCGAAACAAAAAAAAAAGAGAGATCGGGTAACTTAATCTACGTCGGGAAGACAAAGGGCGTTTATGTTTTCGTTGAGAATTAATTCAACGATGGAAAACATTAATCACCTTTTCGTGTCGAACAATGGCTGCCTCCGGTACGTTTGCGAATGAAAGAATAGACGGGGTGGAGCGCAATTAATTTCAATTATTCGTGGCGATTCGCGAGTACGGATGCAGGTGGAAGCAAATAGAGGTGAGACAAGCCGCTGCGAACGAGACAAAGCCAATGAAGTCGGACGGATGAACATTAATTAGCAATTTGTAAATGGATCACCGGAAATAATCGATTCTATGTGCGATTCTACACAGGACACAGAATGTAGATAAATTTCTATAAAATTGATCCAATTGTGAGTTTCAACAAACAAAACCTCGAATGTTCAATTGTGTGTAGAAACATTTGAACATTGGCACATCGTTCGATTATTCTTATAATTCTTAAATCATCATTTTTTATATGGGCAATTAAGAAAACAATTAAAAATTGTAGCCAGATAGGCGAAAGGATTAGAAACCAGCACCATGTAACACTTGCTACTCATAATCTGTTGGAATAGCACGTATTATAATTCATCGTCGACATCTAGTCTTTAATTAAAGGCTCATTGTAATCTCACAGAATAGCAGGAATGGATTTATGAAATAAGTACAATCGGTGGAACAGTGGGTGAAGAGCGCGATGTCCAAACTTCACGAGAATTTAAATCCTTAAAGTTTTATCATTTAATTTAGAAAGTCGATTGCAAGCCGTGTAAAAGTTTCAGACGCTCGTGCCGTTTTTTACAGACTTTGCTTCAGTTCTTCTGTCACATACAGTACAACTACATGCAGTAAGATAGTAACTGCAAGCAAAAATTCTATTTAATTTTATTTATCGATAATCGCAATTTAAACAAGTAATAATAAATAGGACAAAACAAACAAACAATATATGTATGTATGTCGACAAATACGCATTACGTATTTAGTTTAGTATAATTTATAATAATTTTATACAGACCATTTTGACTGTTAAAATATGTGTATTTAATAGAGTAGAATGTGCAATCTCAAATTCCTATAAGGAGTCAGTTTTTGTTTTAAGTTTTAGTCAAATCGTTTTGAAGATAATCGACTGACCAGTTTCTGTAAATCTAAACGCATAAGATACTCCCAACGGTCTAATAAACGATTTAATATTAAGGACCGCATTGCGATGGAATGGGGACGCGATCCTCGTTCAATCACGGTGACCATACATTACTATAAATTAAGTATTTTCGAAAGGGGGTCAAGAGTCCACCCGAGGTCACAGCGGGGTTATCGCATTCACATTTTCCGCACACTTCTCGTTTTCTGCGCAAAATTGATCGCTTAATGTTATATAGTTGCGGAGAAAGCGTTCCGCGCGAGCAAAATTCTGTATGAATACCCAGGTAGCAGACAGTCGTCATAATGACGTGATTCTTACGTCATTTTATGACGTATGTTACGTCATTTATTCCTAAAGTTTAACGTAAAAATGACGTATTTTTCACGGTCCTAAGTCACATCCCAACGACGTCATTTTCTGACGTTTTATTGACGGCAAAAATAGGTCCAATGTACGACATACCGGTTTCTAGAAATGTTTTTTATGAAATTAAAATTTTAAAATGTCTACTTGATAAACGTTTATAAAAAAAGTTCTTTTTCTTTATCTAAGAAAAAAAAAGTTTTTTAACTGTTCCGTTAACATGCCATGTGCGTATAGCCGCTCTCAAGGCGGTCACCCATCCTAGTATGTACAGTACCGCGTCCGAGTCGCTTGACTTCGATGATCCAGTGGACAGTGACGATCTTCTCACCCTGATGCTTCCTTATTAACTGTACTTGTCTATAACAGGTACATCTTTAAGTGGTCAAAAATCTTGTAATGATATCTTCTTAATAGTTATAACACTGCATGAAATAGTTATCATAAAACTATAATTACACACGCAACTAGATCCACTTATACCATAAATTCATAACGTCAATCATAAAGTTACGAAACACTTTATAAATGTAGGAATATTCCTGTGAAAAATATGTCATTTTTACGTCAAACTTTAGGAGTAAATGACGTAACATGCGTCATAAAATGACGTAAGAATCACGTCATTATGACGACTGTCTGCTACCTGGGTAGTCAATTAAACGTCTATATAATGTCATTTTACAAAGTCTTTTTGACGTATTAAAACATGACGTTAAATATACGTCACTTAATCGACGAATGACGTTACTGACCAATTATGACCAAATATTGACGTCAAAATGACGAGTGCTTGCTACCTGGGATAGATAAAAAGTATACGGAACGGGCTAGCAAGACTGGGATGTACATCTTGGAGTGCAATCGGTTCTTCAAGGATGAATACAATTTTTGCCACCAAAATGTTTAACGTCGCTATGCATATAAATGTTTAACCTTACTACATATTTAATGTAATGATCCCGATGATAGATGACTGATCGAGATGATAGATGTCTTATGGTAATGCAAACGGTATGTGTATTCCGTAAAATGAAAAATTGTAATGTAGTCTCATCGATTTCCGATATTCGTAATATCGTACAATACAACCGTATCTCGCACGTGCTTAATAGCGCGGTATATCAGAGTTGTTCTGATAGCTGTAGGTAATATTAATAGGTGCCGGATTAATCTAGGAGGCTACGAGGGGATTGTGAAGATTAAACAAACGCAATCGGAAAAAGAAAAACTACGCACTGCATATATATTCGCATAACTAGAATTCTCCGAGGACATAAGTAATGTGATTTTGTAATGTGTTATTATGCGCGAGTATAGGTACTGTCTGGCGACTTGTAGAAAGTTTAACGGCGTTATAAAGCTCGAGCGTCAATACCCCGCTAGCAATAAACTCCGATCCTTGAAATATTTAAACTTCGATGTATAACAGGATTGTAAAGACCGTAATGTCGAATGGCGTATAAAACGTTTAATAGTCGCGGGTATTGACACCGTAAAAAAGGATCGAATTGATGGTCACAAAGACTGTTTTTTTTTAAACGCTTTATTTCTTCCAATACAATAACGTTTCAAATTCAATAAAAAATATTTTCCCCGTAACGCTAACGCATACAGTAAAATAACCCGATGGTCTTGACTGTAAAATTGAAGCTTTCATACTTTTTATGGGAGATCACCGTCACACGATTTTGCGAGCGTTGATTTTTCCTCACGATAAGTGACTGGCTTCTACGACTGGAGTCAGGCTAATTTATAATCTGCTTTAACAGATAAGATGCTTTCAAGACCGTAATTCGCGGATTTATGGTTGAAAGACTTCGATCACGTATGTAGATGCTTCGGAAAGGATATCGCGAATTTTATCACGGTAAAGCGAAAAAAGTTGTGTCACAATGATTCAACGGAATTTTATTCGCGAGATGCTGGTTCGGTCTCGCCGGGTGCATCTTATGAAGAGAGGCTCATATTTTTCCGTGTACCATCGCGCTGCCGGCGAAAATAACTTCCGGGCTAGGACAAAGGCAGAAGTCGTGCAGCAATCTCGACGGGGACTCTTGACCTTTTCGAACGGATATCCTTCCGACGGTATTTTGTGCTAACGATCCTTTCGTCGCTCGTGCAGCGAAGGGCGAGGAAAACCGGGGCAATATGTATGTCACATATTGCTCATGATTATGCATGCGAGAGGCTCGCACTGGCGCGCGAAGATAGGGCAGATCGATCGCGGGTTTTCCGCGCTTGTTTTTGTCCATCACGCGCGATTGCGACCGGTAATTATAAAATTTCATTTTCTCGCAAAATTTATGTCGCGCAATGTCGTTGGGATACGCGCGATGCTTGACTTTCTCCGATGAAAACGTTTCCTGCAAAATTTTTCACCCAAAATTATGCTGTCGCGATATTAACAGGCTAATATATTTAACTCGCTTGCATCAAATAAATTTGTTTAATTTGATTAATGTTCAATCCTTTTTTATAAATGTCGCGGGCATTATTTCACAGGGCACAATGCACGTAAATCTACATTTTAATAAAGCAATAAACTCTCTGTCAACTTTGGATGCATACAATTTAAAAAAGTGTCAAGTGTATAGCTGCATATATGTATACCCTTCTTGCGGTACGCGAGCGGTACATGTTTTTCTGTGTCTTTCATTAATATTTGCATCCCCCGCATCGTCGCAGACAAGAAAAAAATTAACAAGAAAAACACGTCCCACGCTTTATTTTACACTGCGCGTTCGCGCAGTGTCCCATCGGTATTTGACAGCGCTTATAAACAATATCGTTGCCGCGATAACGGGGAAAAAACATGTTTTCTGTTTTCCCGAATGACGTTATTACTCTTTTCGCGATACTCGTGAGCCCGCAAATCGACTGGATTCATTGCATTCATTTCACATCGACGTCGTGCGAAATACAAAAGATCTGTCGTTTTTTAACACACGGAAGCGGAAACTTACACTAACGTGTAACCAAGTTCGGAGAGATGGCTTGCGATCGTTCGAACCATTTCCTAAATTTACGTACGTTTCCACGTCATTTCGCGGAGATGTTCCGCGAGAATTCGACTTGAACTATGTAAGTAATTTCTACTTGTCGGTTCATGATTGCGTCCGCAACTTTCTAGAGCGATGCGTTTGGAGAGGCATGGCTCGCGAATACAGCATTCGATAAAATGATAGCAGGCCAGTCTCGCATAAGTAAGGATAATACAACAGCGACTCCAACTAATTGGAAACTCTGTCACAGAGGATACTCTCTCGAGTTATGCAATTATGCGGAGCACAATGCAGAGTTTCCCTACACGACCGCATTCAATTAGTTGCGTTTTATTCCCCGGAGTGTAATCGTCCGAGCTCTCGCGTAGTCGCGGCGGACATTGGTCTACGGAGCGCGAAACAACGTCCTTTTTACGACGGTGAATTATTATGTCGGTGTAGAGAACCATCGTGCCTCGGGGAATAAAAAAAGCATTAAAAAAACATTTGTTCTCAACATATTTCGCACAAAAGATGACACGTAACACAGTCGACAAATTTTGTAATACAGTTGAATTTTTTGTAGAGACAACGTAAAATTTTTTCATCGATCAAACGGAATATATTCGGTAAACCTTAAAACGCCGCGCAATGGCGAATAGTCTTATTCCATGGAAGAGACACATCGATCGATGATATGTTCCATTCAACGCGTTAAAAATGATTTTACGTTTCGCTGCGCTTTGATAATTCGCCCCTGTTTGCCATTTATCTCAAACGGAAAGCCGGATGAAAATGGATAAACGTGCATCCGCGAGCTGCATAATCCCTGTGCGTTGGTTTTGCAATAATCCGTAGTACCAGTTATCTTCTAGTTTTGTTCGCATTAATCCGGTTTTGAATACACAAGTGGTACGGAAAATGCGGAGCTCACAAACAGATATTTCCACGTGGTTGGGGTGCGGTTGATAATAATCGTTTACTTATACCTGTCCTTTTTCTTGTAAGTAGATCAAGGTGTATCGCGAAGAACGATTTCATAATACGATCACACGTTACAGCTAAACTCTCGCACATGTTCAGATTACTCGCTGCGGAATATTACCGTGTCTAATCGTCGAAAATTTTGTCGTGCGATTTCGCGCCGATAACGATTTTCCAGTAACTATCGCGCCGAGGCAATTAACAGGCTCATGCATTTAGATGATACTTGGCGGTAGGAAGGACGTAGTGTTAAATCACACGGACTCTCGGATCGGATTTAATTTGCAATTCTCTATACTGTGTAATCAGGCTCGGCAAAATGGCTTCCAGCCACTTGAATCCATACCCCGCACTCGCGTATACTTTCCGCACCATTTCGCCGAGGTATTACTGGAAAATTCGACTTACTGCCGCCAGCAACTTCTACGTGTGATTGGCGATTGCATGAAAATAATCTTCATGTTTATGAAGATTTCGCGTGGCGATCGAGTTACCCGCGTGTCGAGCATGAAAGACGTTTTAATTTAGCTCGAAAAATGTTCTTAGCGATAATGTGTGATAAACAATTATAAAATGTCAAAAGATTAAAATGATCTGTATATAATATTACAATTAAAATAAATATATTTATAAAAAAATAAAAATTGCTAATTATTAGTTTATGCCAATTTGATTTCTATCGTATTTGTCACAATGTCACATTTTTTCTTTGGCAAACTTGCTGTGCTTACATAAAAAACGTGGCAATCGACAATCTCTCGCTCTAATGCTTTTGCGTCGTACCTTTCTGGCGATTAAGATTACGGGCCGATATAAGTGTCAGAAATTCTTTATGTAGCCTAAAGAGCTTTCCGGCGCGGTAAGTTTGAAGGTTGAGGTCATTCGGGGGACGGTCGATACTTTTCCCTCCATCTATACGCTCACATGTAACATCGCGTGTAACATTCGGAAAATCGATCTCGCGTGCGGCACAACGAAGCGCATTATCCCTTATATCCCTTAATTCGAGCTTGCGTTCTGATTAACCGGCCAGTACCTGACGTTATCTTGGCCGCGCGGTCGAAGGTAATTGCTGAGAAAGTTCTCGAGCCAGGTAAAATGTGTTTTGCGCTTATGCGCTTTGCGACCGCGACGGAAGGAAAACAATTACGTTGCCGCGAACGCTTCAACTCGAAATAGTTTTTCGTTTCTTCGTCTCGAATACATCAGACGGAGAAACTCACTGGCAAGATAACAAACGCGAGGCGAGGCACGGGAGCGGATTATACGTTTTTCGCCGCAATGCCGAGTTTTCGGAGGATCGATCTCGTTCGTTTGTAAAGCGTTAATCTACATCACAAACTCGTTGCCCGCGAAAGCTTTCTTCGGCTCGTTACCCGCGTATAATGTAAGCGCATACATCACAATGAGAATGCTTTCGCATAAATTCACGGCACCGACAATGAGGAAGATGACGGGGAACGTGATCCAATTGGACACGGTGCGGCCGCTATTGTAACGGATACGGTACCAGTCCTAGTTTTCAGCGTTAATTCTACGTTCGACCTCGAAAATAACAGTAAATTATATTGCAACTAATTGCGTTCTAAGTTAATAATAGTAACTGCAGAGGCATACCAGATTCCGCATTAATTATCGTAACAAGCAGCTATATATCCAACATACGTATACGTGTGTCACGTTAAGTTCACTCGACATTATTCTGATAGAATTATTTAGAGTTGAAATTGTGCACTTACAATCATACCACTGTAACATCAATTTTAAGAATATTATATATTATTGTGTTGCATTCTTGTACGTAAAAAATATTACATTTAGGAATCAATGCATACATATATGTAAGAATCGTAAAAAATTCTAGTAAAATAGGCAAAATCCTGGCAGTGGAGAGTTTCGCTACGTCGTGCCAAGATAATCAAGGGTTAACCACACGAATGGTGAACCATCTCCGCGACATTCCGTTGCGGATGCACCGTCGTTTAAGTCTAATAAAATCGCAACGACCACCAAGTTTTCTTATAACGCGGAGTTGACGTTTTTTTTTCTATGGCATATCTCGAGCTGAAAAAATATAGACTTCGACGAGAAGTTGACGACAACGATGACGTCAAGTCATTCGACACCCGAAACGATATCTCTTTTCTCCTCCTCTACTTTCTAAGTTTCGTCTCCAGCCGTGCATAGATCCACCACTGTCGGTGCCATCTCGCATTGAATTTAACATGGAAATTCGGAAACTTCGGCGTTTCTCCCGAAGTAAAACCACCGATTGCATTATTTCGTACTCAAGAACTTTCATCGTAACTTAAATACGGTCCATATATCAGAAACAATAAAAGCATTAGCTGTTTCCTTTCAACGAAATTTTATATGTGCAAGGTTCCTTCTACTATCGAAGACGAGTCGCGGCGCGAATTAAGTGTTGCCTTAAGTGGATCGTAAAAAGTACTCTATCGCAGCGAAAGGAATTTAAGAAAATGTTAGAAAAATAAACGCCTTCAAACCAAAGAGTAAAAAGATATTCGATTTGCCGTTCCGAGTAAATTTGAACGGAGCAAAGGTATACGCGGTAAATCATCCGTCCTGATTTCTTCCATTTCAATATGTCTCAATCCCGTGCTATATGAATGTGATCCGTAGTATAAATCTGCTAATTAATGTGATAAAGTGAATAAAAAAAAAGAAGGTAAATTAGATCTCGTTCTTTAGCAACAATCATTATGATGTGACTTCACAAAGGATGGAAAGCGACGTGGAATGAAGGAGCGGAATCTTCTTCCAGATTAACTCTGGTGATGTTTGTGACAGCGGGTGCAAGTTTAGTGGCTTGGTGTCAACAGTGCGGAAATGTATGCCGTGTGCTGTGAAGAAGTGAGCTGTTTGATACGAGCGGATGCGGCGGGCACAGTGGTAAACTTACGGTTCAAACGAACGACGGCGGCTTCCATCTCTCCCCCTGCGAAGAACTCTCGAATTCGATTTCAAGCGCTATCGAAATTTCCGACGGCGCCAAGTGAAAAGAAGAAGAGGGCAATTTGTTTCCGAGGAGACAGATAAAAAGACAGGCAGACGAGAGGACAAGCGGAGGGAAAGAGATTTTATTTTAAACCGAGAAAATTCACACTTACGAGATCACGATCGGTAGGTACTCCACTCGCGAGAATAGCTCTCGCAGAGGAGGGTGAGAGATCCGTGTGAACAATGAGATCTATGAGATTTAGGTCGAGACGAGATGCGAGAGAGGCTCTGAAAGGCGGGAAGGCGAGAGGTGGGGATAAAGATGCACCGCGGTTGCACCTTCCGAAGACGCAAGTCGCTCCTATGATCGACTGGATTCCACTGGTGGTGGGTGTCGCGCTAAAAGTCGGGCTGACCACCAGGGTGTCAAAGGCTTTCCGCGCGGCCAGCTGATCGGGACTCGCTCGCAGCCTCACCGTTGATAAGGACGCCGTTTCTATCGTGGACAACGCGCTCGTCGGCCGCGAGCATAATGTTCCGCGTGCGTGAATGCGGAGGATGAGAGGGACCGAGAGTGACGATAAACGAAGACGAGATCCGGAGGGGTGAAAAATCTATGGGACACGCTATAAACCTCGGGGCAAGGATTCAACAAACGTCCCTCCGGCGATGTAGATTCGCGATTGCCGATGCGACGCGCTCGCGCGAACCCACGCCAGGCCACTGCATGCGATGCGATTACGCGGCCGGAGCCAACCCTCCGCGCCACGCCAACCCCACCACGAGCGAGAGGACCACGCCACCCTTCTCTGGCTTTACCCTCCGGCGGGAGACACCACGCCGTCGACCTACTCTTGTCGTCTTTCGAACGACTCTCCCATCTTCGAGGTGTCGTCGTGCCACGGCCACTCTCGACCCCATCACCCCCTCGTGACCCACGCCCCATTCCCTGCATCACGCTGTGTTCCCGATTGTAACACCGCACGTGACGCGTGTGTACGCGTCTCGATTGTCACGCGCCTCGGTATTTGGAAAAATCGATGGTCAACTGAAAAAAAGAGCGCGGTGGAATTTTCGAAATGGGAACGATGAAAAACAATTCTCGAGCGCAGGCTACATATATAGATAGTGGAGTATATGAGATTCTCCGTATATAACAGCGAATAACATGTGCCAAACAAATATCCCGCAAGGTAACCGACTAAACTTTTCCAACACGTTTGGCAAGTCTCTTTATATCAAATATGTATATACAATATATTATAGCCTTGATATAAAGTGACTTATCAAACATGCTGTAAAAGTTCAGTCGGTTATTTCTTTATATACTTTACATCAGTTTGAATATCTTTTTTAACGGTTATAAAACTGTTCCTAAACGAACTTTAAAATTAATATTTCTTGTCATCGCAGGTTCTCGTCGTCCCATCGTACGTATTTTGCTGTAATGAATAACAAATTCCACCAAACCGATGACATAAACGGACGCGACAGACATGTAAAACGTGTCCTGAAAAGCACCGCGGTTCAACGAGGATGCGCCGCTGATGCGAGAGCACTGTCAGGCACGTGACTGGATTGAAATCGACATTCGCGAAAATCGAACAATTGTCGGGGAGCATTGCCAAGCGAAACGTCATACGAGTTCGACTCTTCTGTAGGATATTTCAGTAACAACCCGATGAAAGATGCGAGGGAGGATGAATCCATTTTACGAACGAGCTTACACAACAAAGTAGATTCGATAGAGACGTAGACGTCGACCTTTTCGTAAATTTTTCTTTGCAGCAATGTCCTTTATCGAACGAACGAAGGGAACGAAGTAAAATTCTGAAAGTACAATCTGACGATTGCACAATTTTACGGTATTAAAAATTGTTTTACTTTTACTTTTTGTCGTGCGATGAATTTCCAGTGAAATTTGTGGCGTATCAAGGGGACAAAAGCGGGGCGAGAACTTTTGCCTCGGGAACTTAACGTTAATTACTTAAAAGCTACGTCCTTACGCTATTAACTTTCTCGATATTTGACTTTCGAGGATGTTGCGATGTCGGTTTCTTTTGTATCGTGCATAGGATGCTTCACGAGAGAGAACTTTAATGCCAGGTACGGAGATGCATTTCGCTTCTTACGGAAAACAAGAAAAGATTCTCGCTAAGTAGGACGACACGAGTTCTCTCGCTAAATCTCGGCTGCCAACTTTCAACTATTGTATAGAAAACATTTGAGATAATATACCTCCTAACCCGCAGTACGAATGCAATACACGTATATAATAAATAAAGGATTCCTCGCCAGAAAGAATAAGAGATGATTGAGAGATCACTAAATAAAATTCAAAAAAGATAAAAGCTTTCTATTTCTACCAGAAATCTGATCTTCTCTGTTATAAAATTTTCAAAACTGGATTTCAGGTTTTACGAGATAAACCGCATTTGTACAGCAGACTTTATACGTATACATATAATCAATAGAGTCAAATATTTTGGAAGCTGAATTAGATCTGATACTTTTTTTTTTATAATGCTTAATGATTTTAAGAGAAAAGTGATTTTTGATCAAAATAATTATGATTTAAATACATGTAATATAAGTATCAAAATGATAGCAAAGTTGTCTAATTTTTCTTAATACTTAGAATCATTTTTTTAGACCATAAAACGAGTTAAAAACACTATTATTACTAATAAGATAAATACTCAATTCAAATGTCCCTGGAAACAAATACAAAGTTTAGTGCGATTTAAGGATTTAAATTCACACACTGACATTATTTATAAAAGTATATGTTTTAAATTTGATGCATTTTTAACATTTCTGATTTTCCTTACAACCTCCATAAGCAAAAGAAAAAATATATTTTTGGCAGCATACTTTTGATAATATTTTTAACAAATCGTTAAATTATCATAAGTATCAACACAAAAACAACTTATAATCTCAAATATTCTCAGTCTTACTTCTCCTAAATTCACCGAGAATTGTTTCTTACCGTTTTAAAGCTTTCGACAATTTTCATTTTAATATCGAGACCTTTTGAAGTAACTCGATTATAGAATGGCTGCGCTTTGATGAGTTCCAGACACGTAATTCCTCTGACATTTCGCGTACGGAAAAGTCCGGAGATTGTAATTTCGTCGAGGATAAAAACGTTCGATTCCGATGTCGTACTTCAGCGTAGAAGTATCAGCTGCCCATCGGAACATCATTCGGACGTACTGCGATATTGGTTTTCAACCAACTTGCCGATGGAAATTGGAGTTCGATCCTGTATTTTTCTCGATAATTGCAAACTGTTCCTTGTCAAGTAGCGACGAAACTATTTAGGTAACGTAAAAGTATCGAAGATCTTAAAGTTCCTCGAATTTCTTGAATGCAATGCGATGTTAATTTACGACTATCAACGATAACAATGCTCCCTGTATACAATACTGTACACAAGTATTTGATTGCCTCGATATAGCGAATGCAATATACCATCTTGATCTATTCGAACTAATTTATAATAGCGGTTTAATTGTGGAGCTAATTAATAGTGAAAAGCCAATTTCCAATTTCTCTTCGATTGTAATAGAATGGTCTTTTATCAAGCAAATACTTTTACTTATTAACATAATAACGCCAATATTTATAATTTTGACTTATATCTTGATTGTAACATAATAATTAAAACATCGCGGAAATTAATGTTCTCAATTTTCTTCAAAATTTCTTCGCGATTTTATCGATATTAATTCGATCAGTATTTTCCGCTGCCAAGTGCGGCAACAAAACCAAAATATCCGCTTCAACAAGCGCGTACAAGGAGCTTGTAAACATACTTTCGCGCGGTCAACGAGGAATCGATTGTTGAAAGCGGTCGAAACGAATGGTAGTGCATGTCCGACGACATCCACTCTTGTGTGGATCGATGGGTCCGAATGCCGCGTGTACATTCATTATTCATTTTCAAGGCTTCCTCGCTATTCCGCACTCACTAACCATAGAGAACTTTCGGTGCTCTAGATTTCTTTCGCCACGAAACGGTTGGCGGTTGCGGTCAGGAGCACCGAAACTCGCGCCTGAAGTGTATTCCGCTTTAGGCGCTGGCTCGAGAACACGACGATGTACTGCTTTAATAATAATACTTGAGAATTGTTGGACTACGGAGAACCACTAACAAACGACTATGTCTACTCGAATCTTTCTACTACTATGTCCCTTTTATCTGTCTATGTCTATATGTAAAATGTTAATTTAATTTCAAGAAATAATCAATATCTATTTGCATGTCACATTTGTCAGGATACATTAATCATTGATGGAGTTTCGAGTGCTTTTTCGTTGCTTTTCTTTGTGGCGATAGTTTCCCACGTACATCAATTAATTTAGCGCAACATCCATTATCAGCTATCAGAAGAGCCACCCCATTAGGTAAATGCCATTTATCGGTTAGTGGATAGGACACGTTAACAGTGTAGTGTGTTTGCCGATAGTAATAATAACTCGCGCTAAATCATCAATGAGATACGGGCGTGTCGATACGTTACAATATTGTTTCTTCTCTGTGCTAGAAATATCTCGCGTTATAGGTTACAAACTATACTTCTTGCGCACCAAAAATTGAATATATTTCATCTTTTTCTTATCTGTTTGTTACGAGATTTCGTTCAACTGCGCCACAACCGAAAGATTCGCGCGCGATAAAGAATCAAGGACTTCCGCCTTGTCTGGGCTGGGCGATAATTTTGCAATCAATATGTGCCGAAAGAAATCGCGGACGGCCGACGCCAAGCTTGATCAGCATTAAACATGTGGTTGGACGACTGGGCCTCGTCCCTTTGTGAATCGTCGATTACGAGATATATACACAAAGTGCACGATCCGCGAGAATGTGTGCGAGCGCCGATATTCTTGGCCGTCGAAACGATTCAAACGATAAAAGATCGGGCAATGCCGCTGATTTATCGCTTTATCAACGGCCTCCTTCCGGACTCGAGATAGAGCGTGGAAGCAGCGCGGAAAAACGAGCGTCTCAACGATGATCCGTATATCGTCGCTGATGCGTGGCGATTAATCTCGAGGTCTGGAGAGACGCAGCCCACTCCGCGAGATTAATGGAGCGCGGATGCGCTTCCTCCTTGTAACAGCTAACAGCCACTCGCGAACTTCGGCAACAATCGGATATCGAATCTTTCGCCGCGAGGAGTACTCCGAAGGAAGGTCGCGGATAACTTTTACGGTATATCGAAAATATATGCGGAGATGTCGCGTCGCGGCGATAACAGATTTCGCTCTTTTTCCACGAGGAAGTTCGGCGAGTCGATATCTCGTCTCGGTGACCCTGAAATTTCTGGATCCCGGTAATTAATCTTTCTCCGGTGACGTATTGCGACAATCGCGATGTTCCATTACCGCCAATACTATTGCAACATTCATCGAGATAGATTCGAGGTTTAAATTCTAAATTTTTTTTGTATTAATAACACTTGTAACATAAAATTAAAAGCGTTGATTTCTAAGTGAATTTTAACAAGTGACTGCAAATTCAATATAAATACTTCGAATGTATAAATGGAAATGAAATTCAGTCAGGATTTCTCTAGGACGATATCTATGTTACACGCTGAGTCTGCATGAAAGGAGCAGCAGCTGCAGCTCATCACGAAGGCAGATCAAATTTGGCAAGGCAGGAGTAATCGATAGTATCCGGAATGATGTCCGCAGAGGAATTGGCTTTGTGCCGAACGATAAATCTTTACGTCAAAATAATAAATGTCCGTTATCGTCTTATGCACTCGCGAGAGGAGTTAATGTAATTTACATCAACAGCTCGCAATAACACGAAAGTAATATGACAAGCATAATCCTCATTAATCATCTCGTTATAAGTCTAATTACGGTCTAATACGGTAATCGCAAAAGTATTAGTGAAAGAAATCCGGAAAGAAACTATTACATCTTGAGATTACTATCTTATTATTATAATTTTTATTACGTAGTAAAATGTACAACTTGTATAAAAGCAGCTACACTCAGGTTGTAAAGTGTTGTTCCCATTTTAATGGAATATGTTTTAAGTTGTATATTAAATTTATAATTATACCCGAAATTTTGTAACTTTTATATAAGATTAATTTTTCTAAACTCAATAGTTTTGGAAATATTATTTCTTTGTACTTAAAAATCGCGCGTTTTCTCAAATAATTGCTTTTAAAAAAAATTACAGCGCACTGTTGGACATTAACATAGATAATGTCGTATGATAATTAGCTCTGGATGATATGCGTCGTATTATAGATATTAGCAGAATTTACATGAATCCTTCAACATGAATTACACGATATATCATCCTCTGTAACATTCATTACAGCATAATATACTACCTCAACGCATATCATATTGCTACACGTAATTCTACGTAAAACGTCAGTGTAAAGTATTTATTGTTTCGTTTACCAAGAGACTTTATGTTAAAAACGTATAAAATTTTCCAAAAATTTATGACATTAAACTATTTATCAAACGATGCGCAAAATAATGCACAACTACGATGATGTTCAGTGACGATCAATGAGTGGCAGTTTATGCGACATAGCGTTAATCGTTAAAGAAAGAATTATCGCGTTAATATACGTGTCATCTGTGCCAAGCGGGTGCATTCGTAGGTAGTTGAAATCGCAAAGCTGCTCGACTTATATTATACGCAACGGTTGCGCACGCGAGTGACAAGTAGAATTTTTGCGCAACTGTAGATGCGTATCTTAAAATACGTGCTATTTCAGGATATTACGCACGTAGAAATTACTTCATATTAATTGGCAATCTGTCGTTGTAAATCTCGATACGAGAGAAAACCATTTTCAGACACAAAATATATTTATTTGCAAGGTAATTGTAATTGACTGTTTTTACTTAATAATTGTGATTGTTTGATTTATATATATTTTTTATAATTTTGCAAGAAACGCAGAGATTCGAACCAAAGATTATAAATATATCTTTTTATTGCTATAGCGTAAAGAAATATATATTTTGTGCTAATAAAAATAACAGGTTTTTGCTACAAAATAGCGTTTAATTCATTTCATTCGTTTTAAAATAACAGCTGACATTTAATTTCAGCATCATTCCGATTATCATCCTCTTTGATGTTCGTGCAATAATTTTTGCCTTTGTAATTTAATTTAAAAAAAAAACATTGAATTATTAAATTTATTATAAATTAATTTTATTTCTTTTCTCTTTGGAAGTTACGCAAAATCGTCGAAATTCAACGATCTGCCTCGTTTATTTATTAAAAACACATTAAAAGGTCATATGCAGTGTGTTCAAATGAAATACCACCTATTAAAAATTATTTTAAATTTTTCCAAGGATCCAATATTTAAACGTTTTATTAAGATACAGTAATTTGTTAGTTCACATCTCTTTATGAATCAAAAGATTTGTCAAAGATCTCTTATTTAGAGATATACGATAATTGTCTTGATAACTGAAAGGCTGCGGTGGCAGAGATCCCGCTAATCGAAAATCTGTGATAATGAAACGGATACTTACCTTGCTTCTTAAAGAGCGGGCGATACTGCGCGAGGCCGATGTCGGTAAGCCACTGGTCCGCCTCCGTGAGTTCCCCATTACTTCCGGTCCCGGCGGCGAGCATCAACAGCTTTCCCAGGGAGAGAACCATGGAAAGAGCCAAGAACACCCCGGATAGCACCGTCGACCATCGTGCCATTGCCCGTGGAGTGCATCTACAACGAGGAAAAGGAACGTCGAGTACGGGCGATCGGTCGGTTACAGGGTTGCGATTTTTCGGCGGACACTCGGCGAAACGTTGCCCGCGACGATCTCACGAATCTCCGCGCGATTCCATCATCGACGTCGGCTGACGGTCGGCTGCTCCCGGTGCCGCGTGCTGATTTGCTGAACGTCGAAACTGACAGGTTAACGCGTAGGAATTGGAGGTTAGGTGCACCGCGGTGTTTGTAAACAAGCGTGGGCGCCGCGCCGGCCGATCAGCTGATCGCGAGCCGATCAGTCTCGTCCCGGCGTAAAATCGGCTTACCACATTTTCGCGGGAGCCGTTCTCGTGCCGCACGCGGCCTCCGACACCACCGTGATACTCGCGCGCAACTTTACGCTGGAACAATACGCATGCAGCGGTACGCCGTTGAGGGAACTGCAGAATTGCAGATATGGAGCGACAGGTGGAGAGACTGGAGAGCTGGAGAGGCGCGATAGGGAATTTCTCAAATCGGAGCGCGCGTGAAAGGCAAAGTATCCGAATAAATCGTAAAATATTATTCCGATTTTCAATTATGTTTTCATATTTACCTCTGTTTCCGTCATTTCTTCTATAATTTTATGCTTAAATGTGTTTGCAACTTTACACGAGAATATTTATTATGCACAATAAAAAATAATTAATAATTCTTGCGATGTATTTTAAATAAATATTTAACAAAGATCACCGGAATAAGGTATTCTTAAAGATGAACAATTTTATGAAAATCGCGTGACTGCTAAAATCTAGATAATTTCACGTTATAATATTAATTTTATAATTAATTATTATCCTGGTGTTTTTATAGATATACATCTGTGGTTTCATGATATCTAGATACAAAATAAAATTATCAATAAATAAGTATGGTTTGTTCTACGACAGAGAAGAGAAAGCAATTTGCCAACCGTGGATAAACCAGACGTTGAAGTTCAAATCGTCAATATAGATTTCTCACACGGGCGACATCGCGAGACATTGTGCTCAATTTTTAACCACTCAGTCTCAACTTGATCGATAAAATAACAAAATTGGAAGATATTTCGACTGTATTACGGGAAGAGAAAGAATTAATATATAATAATAATACATTATAATTCTATATGCATTGTAGCCATGCGTTGTAACTGATTAAATTTTGGAGTTTAATGCTTAATTAACCAAAGAAAAAATTCAGCTATGGCGTAATTTTACTGACGACGTGACGATATAATAAGCTCACTTTAAACAATCTACATAATTCATTCAAATTTCAAAATAAAATTCTTACAATAGATATAATATAGAATTTTCCTAAATCGATCATAAACCACCTTCCCCATAATTTCAGCAAGACAAGAATTGTTTAAGAATGGAATTATTTCCGAGGTCGATAACAGATTTTAACCGGTTTAATGAAACAGATAATTATAATTAAAATAAAAATCCGCGCTCGCAATAAGGGAGACGAAGGTCCCCCTTTTACGCGGTTGTTAAAGATTCTCTCGCCGGAACGAGTTTTGATGCTCCCGATTCGATACACGGAACGATGTTGTAAATTGGTTGCTGGGGCGTAATGGGTGAATCTCGTTTTTCACTCGTGTCCGATAAAGGAGGCAGAATTAACGGTTACGAAAAGGGCGCACGTACGAAGCGCGATGCTCTCTTCCCGGCATCGTCGCATTCGCCGAATGCACCGTCGAATGTCGAATGCGACCGAGTTCTCGGCAGACTAGGCGTAAAAGTCGGTAGTCGGTACCCCGGACCCCGGCTGAGACTGGTGGATCGCAGCGAATGCCATGCACGATCGTCCTCGTGTCTCGTGTTCGCCGACGCGGCGCACGTGTATTCTAGGCTGGTGACTGCGCGTATATTTGACCGTGTCGTCGCTAATTTGACCGCATGTGCCGTTTTCACGCAGCTTCTATGTTAACCAAGTTTTATACAACCTCGAACATCTGTGTCTAACATTCCCACGCTATGACGTCAAGACGAACATTCCACTCCTCTCCTGTAGAATTACCCAGGAAACTTCTCGGTTTTGAGAAAACTTTTCGAACGTGTGTGTGATAATACCCATATCGATCAATTCGTGACGATAATTGAAAACATTGTCCTATTTAGCTATAAAGCACATACTGTGTGTGCTTTATAATTCTCTTATAATTCCAAAATATAAATATATAAATATAATAATTAGATACATACATTTTAATGATATATATATTCGACATATCGATATACAACTATTCAATATGTTCGCTATAATTGCTATATATCGTCGAATCGGAATACGGTCTACATCGTTCGATGGAACCAAATGAGAGAAGATCGCAATATGGGGGAAATAATGTATTAAGTAGATCAGGCACGGTGAGAGCGGCTTCGAAGTATCGGTTCGCCGCAGGCGAATCGGCAAAACATGCAAATTATATACGCATCCGCGCGGGTACAGTGCGATATTCTAGCGGCATTATCACACGTTTCATCGATCTGTGCCTCCTCGTAAAAACTTTGGCCGCGTGAAACGCATCTGCCACTATTTTCCCTCGCTTTAAAAAGGCGAAGCGCTCAAAAGCGGAAAGCGCACCGAGCGCACCAGTCTCTGTTATATACCTGTGCTTTTATCTCTTATAGCAATCGTCGCGCGGGCAAGGATCTTATTTCAGACGCGGCGCGGACGTGAGCTGTAAGCAGATTTGAAACGGCGAAATGTCTTAAGCGAATTGGGCGTAATTTAATCCGCGTCCAAGTGTCATCGCTGAGCATCCGCTGGTGCAGCGACTGCGAGTGGGTGGTCAAGAGGATGCGACAATAATGCACGACGCGACGTATGCGACGCGATACGAGCGAGTAAACGCATGCGGGAATTTCGGATAATTACGCGAAATTTCGCACAAACTCTCGACGAGAGTGACAAGCAGGCGTGCTAATTCTCTCGCGTATCGCTCGTCAAACCGCGCGGCTCCGTCGACTTGGCACTGACGTGCGAAATACGTTTTGGCAGCGACCCTTCCGACGCGCTATCTCCGCGGATCTGATTGTGGCGCGAATTAAAGTAGATTGGTATAATAAGTGGAATGAACGGAGCGACGTACGAAGCGCGCGATACACAACCGAAAAGAAGCGCAAATTGCGCCTCGCTGCGCCGACGAGGCATAATATGTATCGCGTGTTAAGATTGAACGTGATTATCACGGTAACCGCGGCTGTTGCGCCGTTACGCAAATGCTGTGAGCGAGAAAATGCGCGGCTGTACCGCGAAGCAAGAACATAACGCGACGTGGCGTGTCGGCAAGATATCTCTATATCGATATGTCTGTTCGGCCTTGCGATTCAGCCATTGGCTGGGTAAGCCAATGGTTCGATGATCAGAGTTGGAATCGACATCCACAATGGATAATTCAATCTAGTCAACGTTGCTCGATCGAGAAATTGCTGCCACGTTAACGCCGGTGCGCGTTAATCCGCCACGGCGATCGTGCGGTCGATCGGTTCAGTGTTCAGAAACCCTTTGACTGGGGCTCGTCCTCGACACTGACAATGAGCTTCGAAATTACGCGTCTTGCGGCTTTAGTCCGAGCAGACACGAACCGTGCGGTCGCGGTTTTAGTTGGCGTGCACCAGCACGATTAGAGCCGTCCATCTTGGCTGCGATTCAGGTGTCTGATTACGGATGTGCGTTGCACAAGTGTGACATTGATGCACACGCGTGCCTAGGCATCCTCATAATTATCGCGGGGAATTATCGTTCGGTCCAAAGGAGGGAATTTCGTGCTCGCGCGAGGCGTATTCCTCCGAGCGAGACGGTAATTATGTCAATGAGGCAAAAACGGGAAGGGGACGCGATCGAAGTCGTGTAACTGTGCGTACGCGCATACTCTTTTTCGCAAAAAGGAGAAGCCGTCAGGCCCGTTTACGTCACCGCTAATCGGTTTTTGTTGAAACGTCGATCGAATTAACCTACGCTCAACGAACACATCTGATAAAATATGAAATTGAAAAAAAGTTGAATCCACACCTTACACTTGAATCGTCGATTTTTCATTAAAGTTATGCATTTATTCGGGCGACAATCTAGTCCCGCGAAGAAAGTTGTTCGCGACGTATTTCGTCGTTCTATCCGGAGCGTAAAGTTACGAGCACGGGACCGGAACCGTCTTTGACATCGGCGAAATGTTTATTTAATACATGGAGATTCGCGACTCCACGAAGGAGGATGAGAGAGGAAGCTGCCATGCGTGCACAGCTCTTTTTTTCTGTCATCCCGTATTATTTATCTGTCGCATCCGGCCAAGAGATATTATTCCCTGCCCAACGCCCAGGCGTTTTATTTTCTCCCGGTACTCGCGAGATGTACATACGTTCTTTCGAGAGACAGAAAGAACGAGCGAGCGTGTGCGCGCGCGCGACAGAACCGGACGCGGTGCGCACGTGGAATTTAAAAGACGCGACATTTTTATGGGACTTTCATTTGTGCCAGGCGACGAGAAATTTTCTCCTCATATCATTTCGAATGACCGATATTTTTTTGCACTATGTTGTTATGCTGATTTTTTTTACTTCCTTTCTAGAAACAGAACTGGAGGAGAGATCAGGAAGCAGTTAAACTATCGGTTAAGGTTAACCAATATCGGTGAAACCGGCTTATAGAGTAATAAATCGTGCTAATCAGTCTGCCAAGCTCTAATCCTTCGTGATTCTTTTTAATCTACCTCAAAATGCAAACCTGCTTATCGGCTCTGTCACTCTTGCTTGACAGGAAAATAAATTCGCTATTCGACTCTTCTAAATAACAAGAAAACTGGATCATTCGTAAACAAATCGCTAAAGCAATTATTCGTGCATTATTCTTGCGGGCATTCTTGAATTTCGTTTAGCTATTTATAAATCGATATCAATTAACGACGGTCTGGTTTAACGGTATCTCATACTCTGGACCGGGATAACACAACGACATTTTATGGTATATATCAACCTCGACTCGAGCTCGCGCGCGTGGCTACGTAATGTACTTATATCAATCCGAAACGCCGTTTTATCGGCATGCGTATAATTAGAGCGGTTAATAGCCACGCCTCGGGCACTGGGCAGTCGGAAAACCGTAAACGCACGGATCGCGAAATGCTTTACGCACCATGTATTAACCATAAGTCCGTAGCCGCAAGATTTACGATTAGAAACTCGTAGACGAATACGGATAACAGGCATTCGATTTCAACTTTTAGACGACGCATCGCGTCAACAAAACCGACGATGTAAAACAGTAATTTCCCCGCATAAAGTATTCGAAACCCGGCGTAAAGACGGCGTTTATTAGAGCGTTATACTCCGCGAAGTCGCGGAAACATTCACTTCTACCGTCTTAATTGAGATTTCAATCGCGTCGTATAATCTCGAAGTATACATATACATATACGATTAGATATTTTATAACTTGCATATTAAAACTCTATTAAATTAAGATAACTTGCAATAATTTCGTCTGATGAGCAAAATAACGTGTCTTACGACAAATCTACGACGTTTCATGCATGTGCATGTGTACATACCAACAAAGTGGATCACATCTTCTGGCAGAGGCCAACGGTCGTTCCGTTCACGTCATTAAATTAACTTTCTGGTCGAACATGCATATGTATATCGAGGGCGCGGAAATAGCTTTCGCTCGTCCAAGTTGCTCTGTCAGAAACCGGCAGAATGCATTATACGTTGAGAACTCGCATAATAACGTTGAGAAGCGTCCTGGCTGGTTATTCCTTTCTGCGAAGTGTGCACGTTATTTGCGCAGTTAATTCGGACGTGGCGAACTGTTTGACGTTTTCACTAACACTTTGAAGCTTCGAAGAACATTACCATTGAGTTTACAATTCATTCCGCTTACTTTATCTTCTCGTAAAAGATACAGTCTTTCACAGAGGCCAAATGGATAAACTCCATGAAATAAAAGATACAGAAAATTGATTATAAACTAATCATGTGTTTTGATAGTAATTTTAAGAAATTTGAAATGTAGTTGATCAGCTTGGCTTCTGGGAGACTCATTAAGAAATCGTATTACCTACAATGCAATAAAGTTATTTAAAATTTTATTGCATTTTGTTTATTGATTATTTACCGCTAAACACACTGTGCAAGTTGAAGAGGTCTGGCTCCTCACATTTCTCACGACGGAGATGAGAACCACGGCGGAAGAGGGTCGATCGCAATTGATCGCAAAATTAGGTTGTGAACAAAAGCAACGGACGCTGAGACGAGAGGAAATACGTAGCTAGCTAGCCATGTAAGGCGGCTTCTCGGTATAAGAAAGGCAGCTAGGCGGCGACCGAGCCGTTTATTATAGAAGATAATGGAGTCCATTCAAATTCAATCCGGTCAAAAGGTATCGCCAGTTCGCCGGCTGTGCTACCTCGTACCGTCATTCAGATGAGTCGCTTAGCTTAGACACTTATCAACTTTCTTCGACTCGTCCGCAGTCTTGTTCAGCAAAAATTCATCGACTTCAACGTGCAAGATGCAACTCGTCGCGTCGCTCGCGAAGATAGGATATCATGCGGGGCGTTTTTGCCATCGTAAACCCTGCGGGAGACGCAACTCAAGGAGCATAAATCGAATGGTCAAGTATTATAGGCGTGCTCGGAGAATAAAAGAGCGGATTCGTAATTGAAACGAGCCGTTCCGCACGTCCAACGTGATCTCGGCTCGCGTTGTTAAACGCGTCGTCTCGGATCGCTCGATACCAGATCGATTCGATCAGCCGAGCCGATTGAAGATCGCGAACGAGATACTTACTGTCCGCGGATCCCGTGTTCTCGATTTTACAAGTGTAGGCGCGGACAAAGCGCGGAAAATCGGTCGTACAGCTGCCGGCTATCCTTAGACCGAGTATTGACGTTAAAGACGCAAGTGGGTTAATAGTAAGGATTGGGGAACGCTGATGCGTGTTACGTGCTCGTGTGTATATGTACATGTATGTACATGCAAGGATTCTGCTACGGTTCACTAGCGCGACCGCTGACAGTTGATGTTGATGAATGATCGCCCGCGGATTCCGCGCCGCGCCGAGGCGATTCGGTTGCAGCAACTTGCAGCTGCATCTACGTACGAAATATCCTCCCGCAGGCCACTGCCATACTTTCGTGCGGAACGATCAGCAAACGCGCGACCGCACGCGTTTTTAGTTCTCCTTCTATGTCAGACGAAAGCCGTTAATGGGAGCAACGAGAGCGATTTCATCGAATCTAGAAAAGTGTATTTTTATTCTTTCGAAAATGTTCAGAAATTTCGAAAGTGTAAATATCACGTTAAAACGGACAGAATTATTTATGACGCGCGAAATAAAGATTTGATAATTTTTACAATGTTTCTTTCAATGTTATTCCCTTTGAATTCTAAAAGGTTAATACCACGCCATTAAATTTCTAGCTATTCTAGCATGAAAAACGTAACATCTAATTACATCGCTTTAATTCCTTCCGGAATTTCTCCCGGGAGAGAGACAGCAAAAAGAGACAGAAATACATGTCAATCGCGCAGCGACAATGTCGGACTTGCAGCGAATTCGTCACGCGCGTGAAAACTGGCGTTCAGAATGTAAGTAGGAAAGGAGACTAATGTCGCTATCGTTAGCAAGAACATCCTCCGACATTTCTTGCGACAGTTCAATTAGAAAGTGTAACCGTTAATTGTGTGCGCGCGGTCCTTGCATCGGCTTGGAGATAGAACGGCTTCTCTTCTTCCTGTCCAAGAATCATGAAAATGCCGTACTTTCAATTAATTAGTGCTCCAGGCCGACGCCCCACGTTCACTCGGCCTCACGTCTCGCTCGACCTACTCCGCCGTTTTGTTATCGGTAGCTTTCTCGGGAACGATCTCGTGACTCGATCTTCTTATCAGTTTTAATATCCGTGTGACAGGCGTGCGACGTTCGAGCGTATTATCACTTTAATCCTGAAAGTCGGATGTGACGAAATGACATATAGAGTCTCGCGCGTCGTTTTGTTTTCGGTGTGCGTACACTGTGTGCAGTCAACAAATGTAAATCTGCGATTTTTTCGTTTGTCTTTTCGGTCATAAAATCGGAGACTTCTGTTCTTTCGTTCTCATACCTCCTTCTCCGTATTCAAATCCTCGTTATCAACCGCGATCCATGTCAGAACCGCGAGCGAAGTATCCTTGGCCCCTAATCCATCGACGGCGAGTGGAACGAGATCCTCTCACACGTCGTCTGGGCGACGACGGAAACTATCGAAGAAATTGATCAAGGAAGATGAAGTGGCCGAAGAAGGACGACAAGAAGAGCAGAAGAAGGACGTCTCACGGTGGAAAAGGAAGAGCTGGCCTAGAAACGCTGAGTCGGTGTTCCTCGGCGATGTGTTCCGTACATCCAGAAGTGACGAGGAAGAAGAAAGACGGGAGCAGGAGAGAGAGGAGGGGCCGGTGGGGTATGTTTCTTCCCCACCTCACGCGGGGCGGGGGGCAATCGGACGGTAGCCCTCCTCTCCTTTTGACGGTCGCCGTCGACGATGATGGTAATGGTAAATGGCCCATGGAGAGGCTCTCTATTCCGCGCCTCCACTGGAAACGGGAGCACGCCACGTGAAAGTAGGAAGGGGAGGCTATAGCCGGACCGACGTCGCTTCGTGCGCCTCAGTCGTTCGTGGACCTCGAAGGACGATAGAGGTCGAAGAGGGCACTTCCTCCTCTCCTGGCCTCGCGGAATCTTTCGGCACGCTCTTCCTCGAGCCTCCTCTCGGTCTCCTTATTCTTATTTTTCTTCTTCTTCTTCCTCCACCTCCGCTCTGCTCCCGTAAGACCTCAGTGACGAGGGTCCCAGCAATAGGATAATCATCCGCCAGAGCGATTCCAGGAGGAATTCGTCGTCCGTGCGAAGATATCGTTTTGTGAAGTCGTCACATCGGCAACATCGTGATAGTATTGGAAGAATGCGTCGTCAGCTTTCGCTCGTCCTCGGGATCGTCCTGTTGGGCTGCCTTCAAGGTCGGTATCACTTTTGGGGATGTACCGAGAGAGTGCCGCATGGTTGGAATTACGTTCGAAAGCAATGTGGGATGTTGAGTGCCATTCGACGTGTTATTATTCTAAGTGCGCGCTCGTTACTTACTTAGGATTTAAAAAATAGCAAGGACGAAACGATCACGACGAATTAATTTTGAAGGCATTTCAAATGAGCTGATCTCACGTTATCTATTCATTGAAATAACATAACATTTTTAATGATTATTTTATAAATTGTTTTAATCAGATCTGTATTGAATTGTGCTGTGCTAAACTTTTTTCTTCATTCAAGAATTAATAAAATGATAGAAGCATTTCATGTAATTTCTTTATAACGGGTCGTCTCTCTCTTTTGTATCAATCTCCATTTCTTTAACGATTTTCGAAAAAATGGAAAACTATCTACATTGTCATCACTTTTTGCACTCGTTACCATGACTATTTGATATCCTCGCTTCACGCATGAGTAATTAAGAAGCGAACAAAACCAGATTCGCAACCAGACGAATCCATTCGTTACTCCACGAGGAACGGTCGATCGAGAGTAAACTTCTCGTTAATGATCTGCCACAAATGCTTAAATGATGGATATAACGTTAAAATTCATGCAAAACATTAGAATCGGATCGATACTAGAAATAGTTTAAACCGTGAAATATTGAGGTAACAACTTTGCATGACAGGCAGGACTCACATTCAAATTTACATCAATTTCGGAATAATATATAGACATATAATTTTATACATTCTATTAGGGATTCATTAATTTAACTTCATTTATAACTTAACTAAAATTTTTCTAAATAAAAGCTATTCGGACAATTATATGAATGGGCAAGCACAGATATGCGACACAATGTTATTTTCAGCGTATTCAAACAAAAGTTAACCATTAACGGTTTTGTTTTATTAAACAAAAAATTCGTCTGTAAAATTATAAATCGATGTAATTAAAAACGAAAGTAACACGTCAGCGCGCAATATTTCCGAAAAAAACGAACGGATTAAACAGAAATTGCGGGAGCGCCTAAATAGCTATAAATTTGGTCGGGAATGTGTCGAGGTGTGAAATTCAGATCTCCCGTTTATTCTGAGACATACACGGAAGTTACGGTTCATGAGTATGGCTGTGATTAAGGAACCGTTTCTTCGTACGCGCCAACGAGGAGCAACAAGTAAATTAATGACGATGTTCACCGAAATTCATACACGTCCGCGCGTATGTATTGACTACGCACCTTTCCCTTTCCCTCGCGGCGAAGGGTGTCGATAGGGGGGCATCCATTGAATCCGCCGCGCCGCAAAGAACTTTAGGCATCCACAGCCAAATGCGACGCTCTTTCAGGGAGGAAAAAAAGGGGAATGCAAGAAGAGGAGCGAGGAAGAGTTTTTCGTTTTAATCTCTCGCACGCTCGCATCCTCGTGCACGAGTCGACTCACGGGACCGATCTCGTTCCTCTTCCTCTCGACTCCTCGATTTACGTTCGCTGTATGGCCCTTTTACGTGGTGGCTCAGTGGCGTAACTTCATCGGTACTCTTAGACTTTTGTCCGGATGTACACCGCGCAAAAACTTCTCGTAATTACAGTTAGTTGAACGTTGAACGAATTGGAAAATGTATGCTGCGAATGGACGTAATCCGTAATCAGAAAGAATCTCGTCTCGCTAGCAGTAGTAGTAAAGTAGTATAACTTTATTGCTTGTGGAATACTCTTCGATCCGTATATCGAAAGAGAGCACACCGATGCAAGGAAATATTATGCAGTACTTATTCTTTTCGTGCTATTCTGCTTAATGAATAATTCCTAATCAATCGCTTTACGGGGATTAACTTAATTCCGGAAGTTTGTAGCGGTTGCTGCGTCCATACTACCGCTAAATGAGGACTGTTTGTAACCATAAGATAAACTAACGTCGAGGCTGCATCTCAATCTCTTCTCTGGCGTTATCTCTGGCGGAATGCACGCGGCGCAACCGGGAAATACGTGATGAGTCTTTTATGGTTTCACAGTCGTAGTTCCGGGCGACGGTTACGCTACTGCGAGAGAGTGCATAAAGGGCCCCGTATAGGTCGCCTCGGGTGTTCGACCGGGCACATATAACGCGCAAAACGATGAGTTAGCGGGGCTGACGCGCCTAATTAAGTATGCTAATCGTCGGCTAAAACTCGTTGCTCGTCGACGAACGAGTCTGGAAGTCCACGGGATGCGCGATGCGCGCAAAAGGATTCGCGCGAGCGCACGTGAGAATCCGCGAGTAACGAGTAGACTCCGTCGGTGCCCTTAACGATAGCGAAACCTCCACACCTCTCGGTCGTAACGAACTTCCGACCCACGGTCTATAATGATGCCCGGTATGCATCGCGACTGCCGCCGAGTCGGAAAGTATATCCTCGTTCAAGTTTATACCGCAACGATAATGGTATCGCCATCGAGCGAGTCATCGAGCGTGTCGCGCGATTAATCCCCTAATTAATTAATTAGCAGTTCATCCTGTAATTAAATAGTTTAGAGCGATCGATTGCACGACTTATAAACTGCGCGATTGGACTTCGTATTGACCTTAATCGCTGCTAATTATCCCAATTTTATAAGATAAATTTATAAGATAAAGATTGTACGTAACGAAAAGAAATATCTTCGTTTTGCGATACATTTTACTCTGTCGATTGGTTGTTTCACGTATAAAATTATCACGATAAAAAACTTTTAATTTATATCATATAGGATGATTGATGAATTATGAGTAGCGTTGACTAAATTTATTTATTTAGGCAAAATCATCTCTTCATTAAATAATGATTCGTATGCGATAAGTATACAGCTGTCATCATTTAGACCACGAATTACAGTTATTTCTCACATTCTGTCAGATTACGAAATAATATTGTTCAACGTAGCCGTACAGACACCTAAATCCACAGGCAACTTTTAAGATCAACGACAGTGAAACTGAACATAACAAATTTCCTACGGTAATAACGCGTGTTATAAAGCGTATAATACATAAATTACGATGATCACCGACGAATTCATTGCAACGATTATATCTTCAATGCCATCGCCATCGTGGAGCACAGTTTATTTTCCAACTAACACAATACACGCTGGATTTTACTGGGCATTTAATAGCCGATAATTTATTGCGATCAGCGTAAGTGTCGGATCGTACACGTACGTGTTTCTCCTTTCCTACACGGCCTAGCGCTATAAAACGGGATCGTTTCTTCCTAATCGCGCACCATCACGTGCTCAATTCTCACTTCACGACGTCGCAAATTTCATTAAGCCATCAGTAACGATAAATCACGCGAGTGCGTGTTCGAGCGACGCATAAACGCGCGACACGCGAGTAAAGTCGGATTTATGGATCCTGACGTGAGAAATTGAAAGAGGGAACTCAAAAATATATTTGTCACGGATCGTGGGATTTTTACTTCCGGATGTACTTCCGGATGTAGCGAGAAACTCTCAGGATGAAGAGTAACTACCGGGATTGGCGGTCTTTGAATGCTTAAGCTGCGAACGAGTTTCAACGCGGACACAAAGAGTCCCTAACGATGTGTTCAGCCCTTTCAACTCGCTCGGCGAGATGCTTCCCTTTGTACAAGAGAGAGAAATCTCATTAAAGAATTATAATTCTATTTAGGTACAATTATAATTAAATACAATTACATAATTTGCATAATTGCTCCGCAGGATATTTTCAAAATTACTTTCCTATTCAGAGCATCGAAATGATTCGGCGTTTATACTTCTTAATTTTTCCATTTTTTCACAATTATTCGCAACAACGCGCGTATTATCTCTTTTGGAAGGTCTGATGAGATTTTAATTCTTCAACGAGAGCAGTTCCCTTGTTCTTAGATCGCTTGTCGGTGCAATTTGTAGCGAGGCACGAGAGAAGCAGAAATGACCGAGGGAGACAGTTGCATGCGCGGGCCCACACACCTTGAAAATTGCAAACTATTTTCATCGTCCCGAGGCGGTCATTGTCTTAGCATGAGTCACCATTTTAAGTCTATACATTATAGCAGGACTCGATCAAATGTAAAAAAAAATAACTAGTTGTAATCGAGCTAATCTCTAATATAAATCTCTTAGCAAATCTTTACTCGTGAAACCTTGTATAACATCTTCAAAAATTATTCAACAACACCGCTACAAAATACTGTTATTATTATAGTTTTACATGTTTATATAAGTGACAAAATGACAATTTTATTCTTCATGAATAGAAAAATATATCAAACTAAAGTTTTTTTTTTTTAATTTTTGAATATATAATCTCGAAGCAAATTCAAAAATTTATTTTATTACGACGTCAATTTTAAAATATCTTCTTTATTGAAATAAGTGTAGAGCAAGTCCATTTCTTGCATCATTTTCCACATTCCTTTACTAATGAAAAAACGCTCTCGCAGATATCTGTCCAGTTAGAAATTAAGTGTGTTTGCAATTTCCTGTAATTTCATGCGACGCTCAGTAATATCGTGAAAGTTCAACTTGACGTTTATTGACGGCATTGCGTGCAGTTACTGGTCTCTCCATCATTTCTCATCATCCTCTCAATAGTATCTTCTCTTTTCTTTAAACTGCTTATACTACATCTGAGACTTATCTTATACATTAAATTATATTTCACACTTTTCTAATTTATTATAAATTTCTACCTTTTTGCCTTGCATTCAAAAATTAAATTACTACGCGCATCTCCATATTAAATGAATTTTTAATCAACGGTGTATTGAAAAATAATTGACATAATCTCGACACACACAATAATAATAAATAGCCATCGTTTTATTAAATAAATAATGTTTAAAAGTTATCACAAAATAAATCGTGTTGTGATTATGTTATGCATCAATTCGCGTAGTGCTAATGTTATTTGCTTGAAAAATTTAATCGCATAATGTTATTTAATTTAATGTTTTACTTTTAGAGACTTTATTAACTAGTCAAAGCAAATCTGAACGTAAATGTCGTAAATGATGAGCTGAAGTAAATAACGATTATCATTAAAGAAGGTGATTTAAACAACACCGAGAGATGCACCTGCTGTCCACTTAAATGTACGGTCTTTTACGGATGGGCAAGCCCACTTAGCCCACCGATCGCATGACATCAAGATAATTATATGGGCCGCGTCTTCGCGTTCCGCACGAAGGATCGGCCGTGACGGTTTCGTTCATAAAACAGACCTGATAATAAATTCATTACACGTTGCGCTCAGGTGCCCCGATAATTATGAACATAGTGATGTACGGAAAACTGGGAGGGCGACGATGGACGTGTGTCAATCAGTGCGAGGGTCCCGTAATCGTTAATTGCATGGAACAGCAATCAGCTATTTTCGTGTTACTAAGTGTAAACTGAATGTTATTGATACATCCGGCTTATTATTTATATAATTTATATAATTTATATAAATAATATTATATTATTTATATAATTTATATTATTTATATAATTAGTGGCATATTCTATAATGTAATGATTCGATGACCATAAAGTTACGGTCAGCTTCTCACGGTCAGTTGCCTTCAACGTCCGAATAGCGGTTGGTCATAAATTCATTTGGCGCCAATTTTACATTAATTTTGACATTAAGGATATTATGGAAACGAGAAAAAGTCACGTGTCTATATAAGTCACCTCTATATTTCGTCTGACTGTTCACTGTTTCATATTCATGTGCTCGAAGCATCCGTTAAATGATTTGCGACAGCGTGCCTGCTGATTGAATATCTGGTTAATCGCCGAATCAGAGGTGTAATTTGTATTATTAAGTCGACGATATACATACTTAGTGCCGAGCTCCAGGCAGTTAGCTGCCTATAGTGCTGAATGAATGGTTCGTTAGTACCTTCTCGAGCAAAATGTTTATATATATAACAAGTACAATAAAATTCTCAGACCACCTTTATACATAATGCTGCAACGAGTGTAACAGAGAAAATTCGTCCTGTTTAAATCTTTTTAAGTCACCATAATAAGATCATTGGTCTCAATACCTGTAGACAAGCTACGCCAAAATGACGTGACATCTGCGTTATAAAAAAATACATATATCTCAATTTATACATTTATTTTATGATAAATATTCTTATACGTTTTATTAGAAATATTATTCTTTCTCATGTCACACACAACCCGTTCTCTAGTTGATTTTTCAGGAAACAGTTATACTTTCGAAAATGTTTAGAAGATATACAGCCTAGTTTCTCGTAATAAGATTTACATAGTACACGTAACGAATGAATCTGAAAGGCATTACTTCGATTGCCTCGAGTGAAAATGTCTATAATTTTTTTATATTCGGTAAATATATATGTACCTACTTTAACCGTTTCGATGCGAGCATGAGCGATACATGTCACACGTAATGGCTAAAAGTCGTAATCTCAGTAAAGACCAAGAGCAAGAACTGAGCGGACTGTTAAATGAACATCCGTAAAGATTCGTAAATGTATGTTATGCTAAGTGGAAAGGCGTTTACTTATACGCCAGTGGAGTTGGGAGCACGCACTAGCGATGCTATCGAAACGGTTTCCTTGTCGTGTCGGCGCTATTTGTGCACGTGAAGCAGCTCGTAGAAAATGTAAATTATTCATTAAACGGCATATACATCGCAGTCACGTTCCTCGTTCATTGTCAATTTTTATTTTGCCCCGTGTATGTACAACTAGTTTCCTACTAAAATATTCAACGATACTGGTTGCTTCACGCAAAACGCCGTCAAAGACTTCGAATTCTTATGACTCTTACCATTATATCTTCAATACAATAATAACTACATTATTATTATTCATTAATTTATCGGCAAACTAGGTCACGTGTCATTCTACAGCGATTAGAAACTTAACTTGTTCAGAGATTAAATTCACTCTGTTTGTAGGTCATATCTGATCTTGTATTTTCATCAATTATTTTTAGAATATAGAAATGCATAATCATCTCTTTCAGACGACAATAAATCTTTCTGCTGTATTTAATGGGCCGTATCAAGTATTGTAGTAAGACGTAAGAACTTTTTCAATGGGGACTAGTAACGGCAAGTCATCTTACACCTTTCGTGATTATTACAAATGGAACAAATGCAACAAATAACTATATTTTAATTTAAACATTATTTGCATATTTAATATATTTGACATCGTTACTTTCAAATTATTTGTGGCAGTACAGCAATATTAGGGCAAAACACTTCTAATACAATTTATCTGATTGTATGATAGATACGCACCACTCAATGAAGTTGAAGGAAACCCGTTTTGTGCGAGAAGTGATGCAGAATCTCTGCGTTATTACGTTGTATTATAATGATAAATAGCGCGCGACTGAAATTTAAAAAAATGGAGATTCTCGTCTTGAGCACAACTCTTGCGTTATTAAGATTAAAGCAAATCAATAGTCAAAAAGTGGCTGGATTTAGTGGATTCGAATTGTAAATACGAGTAAATTGTAATGACATGTTCAACGTCCAACAATGTTGCGCGCTATATATGATATAAAATTATAGTAATTTCCAATTACTAGGTCAACTCTATTAAGTATACAAGTATAATATACTTAATAGAGTTTACACTTAATAGAGTCTGCACTTGCGATTGAGAAAGAAAAAAGAAAGTTAGAAGAAGCAGGAATATAATTGATCATTTATTTAAATAATTCATTAGTCATACCGTCAAAGGATTCTATAATGATATAATTGAATCGTTATTATGCACAAAATTATATAATTATAGAGACGGAATCGTTATAATATCGCGTTAAACCTTATCGTCGGGCTATTTGTACTAGTCTGTTAACAGGACAACCTGCTCGACTCGTTTTCTGTCTCTTTCTTTTAGTTAATCATCAGTAACCGTAGTATGATGTTGAGCATCAATGTTAAGCGTCACCGGATAAAAGATGACGATCTATCTCACATTTATATAGCTTCCATTCTATTAACGTTTCGCGAATACGCTAAATCTTTAATCCTTAATTTTTAAATACAATATTAAATGAATTGAAAAACTGTAGTCCATCTTTTAATTAGATGTATGAAAGAAGTAATCTTCTCTTCTTATGTGATTTAAATTATATATATATATATATAATTATTTCGTAATTTTCAATCTTTTTGCACAATTTGTATATTATCTCATATTTGCTAACCATTATTCTTCGAAAAGTGATTGATCGATCTCTCTCATATAATCTCTCTCATATACGATCAATGACTGTCCTCATCCTAAAACATTAACGCTAATCTCGATTCGGATAATTCCACTCACAATCAGTTTCGTTCATTAATCAGATGATTGATATTTCGGTCTAACATTGGAATACTATTATTTTACGGTAAAGAACTATATACTTAATTAAATAAGAAACAATTGCGCCCGTTTTATAATCAATTTTACCTCGAACCATGCCATTGACTGACGATCGATCGACATATGGTCATTAGGCATCGAGCCAGTAGTTGGTGAGTCAGACGATTGGCTCTTTCGATCGTCTCGGGTCAGGCTTTAAACACCGTTATTGTGGTCGATTCATCTTACGAGTCGATGCTTGACTTACTTTGCTGACCCGGAGACCCAGTGAATGTGTTCTCATGAATGTCAAATAAGTATATCGCGCAAAAAATATAGGGAATGATGTGTGAGAGCGATATTTTGTGCGGCTGACGACATTTTTGAACGTTACTGCATGTGTTACATGTAATAACGAGCGCACTTCAAGCGAGCAATAATAATTCTGCAATCTAGCATCTCGTCATATCAACGATACGTACGTTCACTTATTTGCATGCAAATCGCGAATAATGTATTTGATAGACTGTAACTGACGGTTCGCAAAGTAAAAATTAAATAACAAAGTATAAACTATTATATATGTATATATATAAACTCACATATGTTCGAACAATCTTCAGATATAAGAATATTTAAATACATGTTAAATGTCTTTACTTGAAAATAGTTTCTTCTACATTTCACTTCGTATTATTCAGGAAAGTCTACATCAGTTTGAAATACGCAAATTTTTGATAAACCATACGTTATCGTTGCAATATATATGAGCAAATAATTCTAAGCGCTGTATTTGAAATACGAGATTGCAATAATTTGCATTTTATCGCAGGAGCTTTCATTCCCGAGTATTTGCATCTTTCTCTCTTGCAAATTGCATATATTTGCTTTAACAGATCGACATCAAAGGATTCAGCACTCAGCGGTAGCATTCTGTGTTAGTGAATTATTTCACTAATAACATCTAGGTTTCTTCGTGTTTTTGTACGAGTTTCGCGATATGATCTTCTAACTTTATGACGCTACGCCACGTCTCAAATATTTTATACATAACGCGGTGCAAATTCCGCGTGCAATTCAAATTACAGTAACTTCAAATAATTCCACGGAAAATTTGCATTTTAAGAGTTGTCCGTGGAATCCGTATCTTTTCCTCCCTCTTTGATTTTTCATATTTTTTCATAGAACAACGATACTTGATTTATTCGTGATCAAAGTTGAGTACCAATGATTTTAATGATTATAGTAAATATATACCACATTATTGTTTCGATTACTTAGTCCTGACTGTTCAATGCGTCCGCGATCGAAAGCTTTTAACGACAACGAGCAACAGTTTTAATTAAAGCACGATGATTTACGTATGTATGCTCCGACGATATTCTTCGCAATATTATATCTTGAGATTGCTTGTTAGAAATGCAGAAGCGAGACAGGCTGCTCGAGAAATCGTGCGGATGAGAAAGCTGACGGGAAGATTCTTAGGAAGAGAAACGGATGATTAATCATGGAGCTCGCGTAATAAGCCATTAGATTCCCGTAGTTCGCGCAGACGACTGCGAGATAGTTTCCTCAGGCTAATGAAGCTGCATAATCGTTCCTCCACAGTCGGAAGACAGTGGAAACCCTGACCTAGACTTAAGTAGGTATGGAGGTAAGGTCGAGGTCACTTTCGTGTTTCCTCTCGGCGAGGGTACGGAAGTCATCGCGATTGGATCTACCTCTGTCGGATCAAATAGCGAAAGCTTTCACTCGAGCTGCATCGGTGGTTTCATCAAGACAACCGATGAAACGATAGTTAAAAGATTTCAAAAGATAACTGCGCCTCGATTCTTTTCGAGACAACTTGAGATTAATGAAACAGTTAATAAAGCCTGAAAGGAGGCTGTATCGCGAGACTAAAATTATCAATGACTTTCGCTTCCATTCCGCGTTTCATCGATGAAACGTCATTTTGCATGATTGAAGATCGCTGCTGTAAGTCACGGTGAAGCGAGAAGATATAAAGGTCGAGGTTAACGTCGGGATATATTCTCCGTAAAACAATCATTAAACGCACTAAACGCCGGCGATCTATCCTCTCGCAGCAATCAATGGCAATTGGCAGGCTACTAATTAAGACCCGAGGTCACCATTATGAATCTTATACTCATTGAGTAGAAGCGATTTAATGTTTACACAATCATCAGTAGCTACGTAAACGGTGAGATTTGCAAAATTTTTGTATTTACACGTAATAAAAAATTTATTAATAATGATAATTAAAAACATTGTATCAATTTTATTAAAAGCTTGGTTGCTTGCTGAGAAATAATAGATAAAAGTGAAAGCGTCATAATGTCGTATAAATTATTGCATTATTACATTATTATAATGTACTTGAAGGACTAAATGCCGTTGGTATATAAAACAAGGAAGCACAGAAAACCCTCTTAATTACTTTGTTATCTATTATCGCGCGGCAGACTACTGCAACAATCTTCTTAAGAAATTTAATCTTATCTGACGGTTTATACGATGTAATAAAACTACACACGCAAATCCGCATTCCGCTTCGCCTTCTCCTTCTTTTCTGTGATATACTTAGATTCTTTTGCGTTGATCAGAATTGTGATCTCATTAAGAATTCGTAACGAAAGGTTGCGGAGGAATCCGCAAGACAGAGAGCTTGTTGAAATACTTGTTTGTGCGGTTACATACGCGCTGCCTATCGCTATTGTACTCCCGTTATTCAAATTTGTTCAAGGAATTCCGGAGCCAACGTGTCACTTACCAGAATAGTTCCTCCAAGCATGTTCCGCCGCGGTGAAATGAAAACATAATTCATCCCGGGTAAACGCGCTATCGTAGGTACACGCTTCGAACGGTCGGGGGTACGCGATTTAACGTGCACTTTGTTGCGTCTACGATTTTTGCCGCTGTCACCGACCGGTAAACTAATCCGCGTTGAATACTTCCGGAGTAGCGCAAGATTACCTTCTTCGCGATGCGCGCAAAGAACCCGCGCGAAAACTCGCGGCCCTTTCGCCGTATAACACAGCGTGAAGTACACCTTCGTGCGCGATGGCGATAAATTTAGCCGGCCGTACACCGTTGGAGATATATATCGTTTCGTGTTAAACGCCCCAGGTCATAATCCCTCCGTCGCCGATGAAAGTGTACGAGAGCCGCTGGAGATTCAATTGCGTTATCAAAGCCCACGGCTGGATAATGAAAATCGAAATCTGCTAGCTTGTCTACCGTTTACAAGCACAGTACATGTATATATTCGTAGGTATTATTCGCGTATTCCGTCAGCCCTTTCACTTCCGGGTTTCTTGAGAAAAGGACCATACCTAGTTTAATTATTTTAAAGGTTTTCGCGAGATCGGTGTAGACAAGTGTGGGATCAAAACATTGTCGATCAATGAGGCAAATGTAAAAAATAAAATATCGTTTTTCTTTAATTAAGATTTAAACCATCTCCTTGAAAATAATGGCATATAAAATAAAATTGTATTTTATGTTCTGATACGAATTACAAATTGAATTATTGTGAATAGCAACTTTCGTTGACCTTTGCTAATAAATATATTTACGACATACGATCTGTTTAACACATAAGTACATGTAATAATACACTATTTACTTTCCACTTTGTTTTCGGTAATAACAAGATACGAATTAAAACATGTGCCATTTGCTTCACATTAAAAGCAGTGGTAAACAAGCGTAGCGTGTAATTATCTTTTGAATGGCAAATATCTAGAGATCGCATTGTGACGTTATCATCTTATTGACACCTCACTCGGCAAATAAGAAGCTGGGAAGCGTCATCTGGCTCGCGGGATGCGATGTTACTCGTATATATAGAAAATAAAACTAAACAGAAATATTGTGTCAACCGCTAAAATGACTGACGCAAAAGATGGAGACTTTAGCTTCAGAATCTTCGGTCGTAACTTTAAACTTTAGTACCGGAGGTAATTCCACATTCTTGTGTGTCTCGACGTATTAATATTCTACAAAAATTTCATGTATGAAATTATATAGTCGTACCACGATTTTACAACTTCTCTCGTATTCATACAGCTTCATAGAAGTTACCTAATACGTAGAATCGCAACGAATTGTCCACGAAAAATCTATCGCTTTCGGGAGTTGTGACAACGTGATACTCAATTAAAATTATGTAAATAAATTACCCGAAGAGTCCAATACGTCGAAAGCATAGTGGATTAGCATTCTAAAGTTCCCACCCGGGGATTAAACGTATTGTGCATATCGTGTGATATAATCGGGTGCGGCCGACGCGACGCGATGAGATATATCATGAGACATCGTGAGACGTAACGCAGTGAATTATCGAGACGCAGTTGCGTTCCGCGCGGTGGGCGATCGCGCGCGGAAAAAGGCGCGAATATGCGTACCGCAATTTTCACGCCGACGGAGGATAAAAAGAGGGCCGGTTACTGCCGCATATATGGACAGAGGAGGAAGTAGCGCGACGCCTCTCCGTCGTTGTGTCGTAGTGGCCGGTCGAAGGTTTCTCCGATCTAACGGATCGGAATCGCTCGTGTGCATGCGAACGTACACGCACGCATGCACGTATGGAAGATCGTTCAACGCGAGCCGATCCGGGGAGGCAGTTTTTCGTCCCAGTACTCCACTTACGACTGCTTACGACTCCGTCCACTTAAATTGAGACTCGCCGTGCGCCGCCGCCGCGCTGCAATGCTCGTCGTGCTTGATGATCAACGACGGCACACATATCGGCGCGGTTCTTGTGCTGATCTGCGCGTGTATGCGTAGGGCCACCTGGGCCACGCGTCCCTTGTGTACAGAAGGATAAGCCGGGGATAGGGTATAAGCACGTAAGTGGAACGAGAGTGGCTCTCGAGAGCGAGCGCCGCGAAAAGGGGGTCGTTCGATTAATTCGCGTAATTAGTGGCCCTTCCTTTCATTCCATATTTATTATGCTTCCGTTCGCCCCAGCCTCTCTGCTCTTATTTGCGTCTTTTCAGCTTTTCATAAGATAGCACAAATCTAATTGGCTTCGAAGCGAATGTCCAATTGAAGCCTCGCTCGAGCCGGAAATCGTTTACCGGCAAAACTGACGATGCAACGCACAAAAAGACTGCTTCTCTTTTACATCGCCGTGCGCTGGAACCTGCTTGTAAATAAATTACTCCAAGAGTTCAATACGTCGAAAGCATAGTAAATTAGCATTCTAAAGTTCCCATCCGGGGATCAAAACGGTAACGAATTCCGCGCGATACTCCGACATCTGTTTCCCTGGAATTCAAGATCTCTTTAGATACGGATCAGGTCGCGCTTGTTTCTCGACGACGAGGCGTGAATATCAGATGTAATTGGCAAGAACGACGGGGATTTAACATTGATGTCGCTCAATGCTTTATTTTAGACACGGACTGTAATTAGCGCGTCTTACCTGCAAATTACCGCCGCTCAATATCCCCGAGCGTTAACTTTCGTTGTGATGTACTAAATAGATGTGTACTTTCAAGACAACGATATGCAAGCTATCCGCGCGTTTGCACTGTAGATCTGTTACGATAAGAACGTCGGATATCAACGTTGTGCGTATACTATAGTTCTGATAGCACGCCTTTCGATCGGAGCGAAATAAAGATCGAAATAAAGATGCGTAACAAATCAATAGCCACGTAGCTTGGGATGTGTTTAACATCCATCATTACTTTTATTCCATTATTCATCCGCTTTCTTTGATATATTCATTTTTCGATTAACGTATTAAATAGTTCCCCTTACTTAATACACACAGGTCCATGGATTAATCAACGGATAATTACGATATTTCTACGCGAGTGCCGCGCTGGGGTGCATTTGAGTTATATGCAAATATCGCTAATATTTTTATTTTTCGAGCTCTCGACCTCTCTTTGAGAAGCATATACATATAGTCGCGGGAAATAGATCGAGCAGGACTCCCGCTCCTTTATCCTCGCACGTGAGTGTCCAGTCGGCCGTATCCCGCAATTTAATTAGTTTTTTGTCACGCGTTGAAATACGATATCGGCTCGTATACAGTTATAACAGATCACGGTGAACCGGTACCGCGTGCGCGTTGCCGATCGGTGTGTATTCGTAACTTCTGCTTCGGTCTCGAAAATCCTGTTGGCCAAATAATCGCGGCGTTCTTTCAACTCGCTTTCAAATTGCATTGTCATCCTGTGATATAACGTTAGATTCATCGTTGACTTAATAATCAAGATCAATGACATCAATATTGAATGAGTACGTAATGACAAATGTGACTAATAAAAATAATAAATTCTTTGCATGTGGCAGTTCTCAATATTCATCTCATCAATAAAATTAAATTACTAATCAATTTCTCTAATTAATCATTAAATTTGTTATATTATATTCCTCCTTTTTATAAAATAAGGATTACAACACGTATGTAATTCGTCGCATCTGTTTTTTACGTATGATGCAAGGCATGTTAGATTAGAGTTAAGGAAATAATTGAATTATATCATACGAATAATTCTGTTATAGTCAATCAGCGAAATATCGATACTTCGTTAAAGATTGTTATCCTTACTTACTTATAGCAAATCCTAGCACTCGACTATTATTTCAAAGTCTCCGAAGAGTCTACGCTTCCGATCCGCCTATGTACGCTAGGAACGATGCAGTTCTCGTCACGTGCCGCAAAGTCGATAAATCATGCGAGTGCTGCCGCATGCCATCGTCATTTCAAATAATCTAGCTTTAAGCCTCCTTAAGGCCAGTTCTACGATGTGTACGCGAGAGAGAGAGAGTGTGTGTGTGTGTGTGTGTGTGTGTGTGAGAGAAAGAGAGAGGGGAAAAAGAGAGACAGATACAATACAGATACTATGAGGAAACCGAGATCGTTTCGCAGAGATACCGGAGAAATGCTGGTAGTAAAAATCAACCATCCCTTGAAGATGTGACGTATACGAGAGTCTGATCTTGCGATCAACAACGCATCGTTGTGTTCCTATCGGTCACGTGTAATTACAGGGTATAGTACATAAAATATATCAGCACAGGGAACATTTTTATTTCGATAAAATCGACTAAAAGGTGAGTTTCTAAATAAACCAAGTTTATTTCTTGCACCATCTAGATTGGTGTCCTCGAAATTCCTTGAATTTCCAATGAATCTCAAATGTTATGATGCAAAGTTAAAATTTTCAATGGGAGCTACATGTTTTTAGTCATCGATCCGGTTCATTCATGAAAAGGAGGTAAAATAATTTTGTCCGTAATTACATCGTTCCCAGTGCATCTCCATGCGGAGAGGTAAGGCGAGGCGAGGCGAGGCCTCGTTAATGCAACACCGCGCGGACGTGTTACGGGACAATGCTATGAGGAAGACGAGATCGTTTCGCAGCGATAAAGAGCGCGGCAGCGACGACCGACCGGGCCGGGGTGATCGGCCAACCCAATGTGTTTGCCGCTACGCGCACGGAACTGTCCGATCCGAGCACGAGCTCCCGCGATTTTGACGGTATCGATATTGCAAATGATTTATGAGGCACTCTCACGCGGAACAGATTGGCGATAGCGCGTCTCGAGAGCGCGTAATTACGCCAAGACATGCCGAAAGATCGGTCGGAATCGTAGCCGGAAGCGTGACGATCTCCAAGCATCTTTAGATCGATCGTGGACGTAATTGACGCGAGATGCTCCTATTACTGACAATGAGAAAATCAGACGGAGACAAAAGTTTCAATTAACCGATAGACGAGAACACACCAGAAGAGGACTATAATCTGTAATAATTAGAAAGTACCGTAATTTAACAAGTATCGCAATTTGGCTTCTCGCGAAACAATACGATGTCTACATTCGCCAGAAACTTCCGTTTGTATACTCTTCGCGTCAATATTTACGCAGCCATATCGCGACCACGCACGTTATCGTAACTGATGTTATGCAAACCGGTTATAATGACTGATATACTATCGCGAAGATGTGCATCATTGAATCATCATGCTATCATTGATTTACCCACGAAGATCGCTCTATCGTTGCGAGAGTATATAAACATGATCGTTAAAGATTGATATGGAAATTAATCGTACTATGGCAACGCTGGAAAGTCACGATTAATTATAAAATATTTTATATTTAAATACTAATAGAAGATCTAAAGAAATTAATGGATCAGGCATCGAAAATAATCGAGAGATAATAAAATTTGACCCAATATATTGATTTCATGTGAAATACATAAAATGTTATGAAATAAAAACACGATCGGTTAAATAGATTTATGGGCTTTGTGGACAATGCACTTCGCCATTCCAACAACATCATCGATCAATGTAATAGAACGTGAAAAGCCTACGCATATCAGCGTTTCGAATCGTATTCAATGACAATAGTGCCGGACATTGAATAATTTATACTCGGACTGTGTCGATTTTGCTCCTCGCGTGTAAAGTGACTACAGCTTATTCCGCCAAAGGGAACTTTCTCGCATCACGTAGTAACAGAAATTGCAAGCTAACGAGCCGAGCGCTTCCAAGTGAACAGCGCAATGTTAAGAATTACTTAACAAGATAGCGTAGCGATAACTTTGACTGTGACGCACATTGCTGTCGGAAGGGAGCGTTTAACCGGACGATTATCTTGTCACGCCGGTGGTTTAATAATCATAAAGTCTCGATGAGTCGATGGGGAGGAGGTGGAGAAAGAGATGAAGAGATTTCTCTAACGATAGATTTAACTTCTGGCGAAATAGCTTCGCTATACGGGGTTAACGGCACGCCTGGTAACTGTGCCGTTAAAAATTGTAAAATCTATTTAGCCGACTGGCCGGTCGCCGTGAGGCACAACAAGTGCTTCCTCTAATTTGTCACGCGTCCTAACGAGTAACTCCCCGTGCCGAAGGATTCTCGAGGAATCGCGAGAGGAAACTAGCATACTATATAACTCCGGCACGAGCCCGATTCAAGTATATAAGTACGCACACTCGGACACCGTGCACTGCGTAAACTTGTAGCCACGTAATATGCGCGATCGTTCCGCTATCAATTACCCACACGGCGTTGTTCGTCTTGCCTGGTTTCACTTCTATTTCTGGTTCTCGCGACGCGACAAGATCTATTCATCACACGCGCGCCGAGCGACCGATTTTCCTCGATCCTGGTCGCGAAATCAAACCCGTCGCTCGGAGCGAAAAGAGATTGACGGGAAAGACAAACAGAGGGAAAGGGGCGAAAGAGGAAGAAAGTAATCCCGTATTAGTAAAATCGATTAAAGGAGATTCTGGAACTGGAAAACGCTTCGCGTGATTGTCGCGAGAGCAGCATCTGACCAGCTGATCTCTCAACTCTTCTTGCCAAAGATAGTCCGCACGAGAAGGAGGAACAAAAGACGGCGATTGGCATTAATCGTTTTATTTTAAAATAAAATATCGCGCGGCATATGCAGCGATACACATTCGTATTCCTATGTGAAATTGTTCCGGTTCGTTAAACTGATCTTTATTAACTGTTATCGATCTCGACGTCGTGCTCGCGCGATTCCGCCGCATCTGTGCTTTCCACTCTCGGGCTCTCGTTTCGAGGACAAAAATTCGAAGAGCAGCATCCACCCGACCGCCGGTGCATCCTTGCCGCGGTTCACCGACCCGCATATACCTTCCTCTCTCGTCCCTCCTTCCTTTTCTTCTTCTCCTCCTCCTCTTTCCTTCTCTGTCCGGGCGCATTCATTGTGCACCGTACCGCATGCATGCACGCGCGCGCGACCCGCAGTTTCTACGGTCCTATAATTCGATCTGCATTGTTCACCAATCGCCGATCGCCGCTTATCCAGACGTCGGTTGCTTATTGGTATAATTGATTCATTTAATCATGTCGGGAGAGACGGATAACCACTTGTCTAGTCGTCTGCGAACGGACCCCGATCGAATTCTTCAGCGCGATCAGCGCGAAAAGATCACGTCGTTCATCACGCAAATGCGAGACGCAACAATTTAATAAATACAATCTTCCTTCTGTTTTTTATTTATATTTAATTGGTTTATATCTTTATTTCGTTTATTATATGTGTATCATGAAAAATAATAATAGTTTCAGATTGATTCGTATGCAAAACTCATCAATTATACCATTGAGCATCTTATGAAACAATACGTTAATTAATTGGAACGATCTTTATGCGAGTTGATTTTTTTTTCAGTTTCGTGTACAAGTGCAAATCACTGCAGCAATCATTAGCATGTCAAACTAATACGCCTAACAACATCAATGGAATGAATAACGACATGCTGATGATTGTAATACTTGGTTACCACTACCAATAGAACCATTCACTACCAATAGAATTGTTTACTTTGATTAATTGTTCGAATGATTCAAATAATTGTAATCCTTTTTCGAAAAAGTTTACAGCACCCTTCAATTATTGCAAAAGAAAAGAGTGAATATTCGTCGAAGTCATGCGAGCGATTAAAACAATCATCGTTTTGTACCAAGGATAATTACATAAGCGTATATGAGGAACGTAACGTCGTTTTAAAGTTCATTACGCGTGCGAAACATCTCGTGATGGAAATTGTTTCTTTTTAATTATTATTCCATCTCGCGCAGTATATAGTGAAAATGATGAAGAGAGGTGAGTGCGGCGCATCAAGCGACCGCGATGCAACTAAAAAGGCGAATGATCGATAGATAGAGCGGGTTACAGGGCAGTGCGGTACGATCGATTTCGCCGGTGCGCGTTGTACAATCGAAAGAACGTCTGTAAATGCGTAGAGTAATACTCTTTCGGCTCTTCGAGAGACGACATCTTTCAGGAAACCACCCTTGACACCCGCGACGAAGTCAATTTAGATATCGCGAGCGACTCGAGACGTTGATATACGATGGCGCGAGTCATTAAGCGGTTCTGGACCGATCGATAAATTATAATCAGCGTAATTATACAGTTGCTCGTAAACCTGCTTTACGCCTGTCCGCGTGGCGTACGCTATGTGCAGCCGGCGTGCCCTGATTTCCCACGGAACGCAAAGAATCCTGTTTCGGCCAGTTATCGGGCCACGTACGTTTTACCGAAGGAGGTCAAAAAAACGACAGGGCGGCAAAAAAGTTTGCTCGTTTCTCTTTATCGAAGATGCCGGTTTTCGTGCAAATTTGGTGCAAACACTCTTTTAAGTGGGAAGGACGGGGCCGATCCGGTTGCCGATTACAGCGCAATTTGCGAGATTAATAAATAATGCGTTAAACCCACTTCGATCGGAGGCTCGTAAGGCGTAATAAAGCGCGCCTCGATGCGTTTCTTCGATACCCGACGAAACCGATGGTAACCGCGCCCTCGGACGTCCAGTATACATCCCTAACTGTAAAGTTCGATTTTATAATTTGTTATATTATGCGATCCGGTATGGAACGAGTGCCGTAAATCCCGTGTGCTGTTGACCCGACGCTCGCTGGACCGAGACCGGCGGCGGCGCAGACCTGCACACGGCAGATATCTGCCTCGGACGGTCAACCGGAAGTAATTAAGGTTTCGACAGAGAATCTTCTTGCGGATAAACGCTATGGCCAAAAAGAGCGACGACGAGAGAGATCTTGTCGGGAAATTACGTTATATTCCTCTTTCTCTCTCTCTCCTCTTCTCCTCTCGTCGTTTCTCTCGCCGACCTTAAATATCATCTCAATATAGCCTATGTATCCCTGCTCATGCAGAATACCCCGTAACGATTTAATATACCGCTTCACATCCCTCGCGTATTGTAACATTGCGAAAGACGATGTACCAGTGATGTACAGCAGCCTTTACTTCTTGTAAAAACCCGCGACACCGCGCGGTAACTTGCCTAGCTTTCGATATTGCCGCGTGACCTAGGCGCCTAGACGCCTCTACGACTAGACGACTCCCGGCTTGCTTTTATGACATCTGGCCATAAAGCCTCGCGATCGAGAAGCGTAACGAGAACCACTGCGACGCGACGGTGGATTTTACGCGCGTCCACATGCGATAAATATTCTCCCCGCCCTCGAGATTGTCGTCTAGGAATGCGTACGTGTACCTTGAGTACACCGTGTGATGCATTTCATAAGCCTCACGCGATCGCGATCAGCTCGCCGCGTGATTGTGCCAGGCCGATCTTATCCGATGTATCGCGTATTAAACGTTTCCGCGAGCGCTCTCCCGCGTTCAGCTATTTAATGGACTTCCTATGTTCAATGGACTGCAATATCCTGAGATATTCGAGCGATCGTTTCGTCAGAAGCGGCCGAAGCGGGAGCGATCCCGCACGGAGAGAACAACCTGGTTGTATTCCGTATTATGGTTAAACCATGCGTATGACTCACTTCCTCCACTTAGGCAGGTATTTATTTTTTGCTGTTGACTTTACTTCCTCCCTATGCCGACCGCGTTACATATATGCTTAAGCATTATTATTATTACAATTATGTCATTACAATAATAGGCGCTCTCTTAATACGCGAGGTATGTGATGGCGCGAGGTTACCGTGATGGCGCATAACAAAACGAAGCACCTAACAGTAAATGTTATTACATTTTTTTTTCTTTTTCTCTCTTTTTTCTTCTTCTTTAATCAGAGTACCGTTGACGCTTAAACTTCGCTTTTCTAACAGTACTCGGGCGTACTCGGTAGAACACGATTATTAAATGAGTGGGAAGACGAACAATTTGAGTGAAAGATCGTACCAATGTACATTTCACGGTAATGCGATTATTTATGGTAACGCGATGCCATGAAGATACAATTATCTTCGATAACGGTTCGATTAATATTATTAAGAATAATTATCATGCTTTACATGTAATCATTATATTATCAACGCATATGTTATCCTCGTTAACATCTGCATAATTTTTCACGCAGATTATGTGTCCGGTGCGTGTCCCAGGATATGTCCGCCGAGCGGCGAGCCCATTTGCGGCAGCGACGGTGTCATATACGCGTCGCAGTGTGAAATGCGGAAGAAGATGTGCGGAAAGGGTAAGGCGCTTTTAATTATAATAGTTATTATAGTAGCACACACGTTCCAGTTCGCTCGCATCGAGATTACAGTCTTTTCTCCCTTCCCGAGACGCTCGACTCGTCGCTGGATGTGTACCTATATCACAGTAAATCTGTATGATTTCGTTATTCCGTTTCGTATATTAAACGAACGTAAGAATAAGCGCGTAGAGACCCATTAGTAGCGGTTTATCGAGAAATATAACCACGCGATGGGCGCGCTTCAATTATACAATCGCGGAAATAACGCGACCTTCATTCACCGGTCTTCATGCGATATTACCGTGCTTCACGGCGCGGACTGCGGACGGTCACGATAAAGAGATTCCTATCGTATTCTCTTTCCATCGCGATATACCGGCGCGCCGATAGCCTATGGTAACGAGGATCCGTTCATTCGTATAATAGATGGCCACGATAAATTATACATGGCTGCAAAACGAATCGCGATTTCCTAGAGCGTCGAAACGAACTATTTACGCGTTAGAGTATCGGGTGATTTGTTCGTCGTGAACGACGAGGTCGTACGTCGTATACGTATACCTATACACCGAGCACCGAGATCTCGTTTCGCTTGATGACCGCGCGAAATCTATCCACGTATCTCATTATTTCGCCGTCGTACGCTCATTTAGGCGTTACCGTGGCCACGGAGAAGACGGCTTGCCTGAGGTCATCCGGTAGCAAGTGCGAGCATCGCTGTCCGGGCGATCAAGATCCGGTATGCGGCACCGATGGGCGTACCTACCTGAACAAGTGCATGCTCAGGGTGGAGATCTGCCGGGTCGGAATCGAGCTGTCTCATCTCGGGCCTTGCAACAATATTTCGGCCCACAGGGAGAACTGTCCGGTCTCGTGCGATTACGCGCCGCTTGACGGACCGGTTTGCGGAAGCGACGGAAACGTCTACAAGTCCACGTGTCAGATGAAGCTGCTTACTTGCGGGTACGTCGAAGGTCGGCCTCGGCCAATTACTGTTACGAGGATCGGGAATGTTCGAAATTACGAAAACCATGCTCAATAGCTTAATCTCTGTCTCGCATTTGCATGTCCACCGAGAATTTCTTTTTCGCGCGATAAAGTTAGGTTCGTTATAATATGTATTCGTTGATTATGTTTATATCTACAACTCACTTATTATTTCTCCCATTTTCCGCATGAAAAAAATTACTGGCTTTATAAATACTATAATTCACTATAGACGCAGTTGTCTCTGCTCGTAAAACGTAAAACGCGTATTATTCTGTGGGAAGGAGAGTTTATTCTCTGAGTTTAACATAAAACTAGCCTGGCCGCAAAACGATTTTGACTTTTTCCGGTTCGCAGCCAAGGCGTCGTGCGTACGAACAAGAAGCACTGCCAGACCACAAGACATTGTCGTGAATCGTGTTGGCGTGGTGCTAAGCCTGCCTGCGGTAGCGACGGCATTTTGTACTCGAACACCTGCAAAATGCGGGCAAAGAATTGCGGGTAAGCGACAATTCGTCCTCGAATTCAACATACAACTGGGATCGTCCACGCAGGCCCTTCTAACAAAATTCTCGCGAGCTCTAAAACGGCGTATATAACATGCCCTGTCTCCTCTGTTCCTTTCCCCTGTTACTCCTTGTGCGCACTTAATCATTCATGAATTGCTCCCCTGTACTCTTCGTTATAACCCCTTGCCTAACTTGAAGAACACTCGAGCCATTTTATCCTTTGCCTCTTTTCACCAGGATTTTTGTCTAAATATTAGATTTGTTAGAACGCGAAGCAACTGCGCGACTTATACACTGAAAAAAAAGTTGTTAACCTGACTAAATGCGTTCAATTAATTACCATTTTTTTTAATTGAAATATTTAAGTCAAGGTATTTAAGTCAAATTACGTCATGTTAGATTTAATATGTCGTATTTAATTTAAATACTTAAATATTTCAAATAAAAAAATTATAATTACTTGAACGGATTCAGTCAAGTTAACAACTTTTTTCTCTCGATATCTGAATTTGGACAACTGACTGATGAATTTTGTAATCCTATTTAACTGCGTTTCAACTCGCAAATCTCGTTGTGGTTTTATCCGACGCAAGGATTTCATTAAGCTCCGACGATACTTATCAGACTGTTTTTTAGCAAGCACGTCTTCGAAGTACCAATGTCGTTCTGTGTATCTCGGGAACGGACATCCGGAAGCAACGCGTGTCCCTTGGACTGCAAAAACGAGGCCGAAGTATCGGTTTGCGGATCGGACGGAAATATATACAGGAACGAGTGTGAGATGCAAATGCTAAACTGCGGGTGCGTATCACCTATCACCTATTTATATGCAAATCATAAATATATATATTTTTATTAAATTGATACCGTAGGAAACAAGTAATTACCTACACAACTTGTGTTTTTTTTTCAAAAAATTTCAAATTGCTTACTTTCTTGTTATACGAATAACTGATCGCCAAACGTGAGTCTTTAATGAAGTGTTAATCAACAGGCAACATGCAAGAAGAAAGATAACGGTAGTAGACTTTGAGAAGTGTCGATCCCGGCTAACGAAATGCATGAAGCAGCAGCAGAGGTGCGGAAGCGAAGTGGATCCGGTTTGCGGTAGCGACGCGAATACTTATCCAAATCAGTGCCATTTGAACGTAGCGGTTTGCCTGTAAGTTGTATTTATCTCAAAGGAATATTGATAAATTTACCCTCCCGTCAAATTTAAAAATAACAAATATTCTATCGTGAATTTTATAGGTTCATCAACGATACATTAATCTTCCTTGATTTTTAATATGTTTTAGAAAGGGCATCCAAATGGCTCATGTTGGCGAGTGCACGACCTTGAAAGAGATCGAACACTGCCCCGAAGACTGCGCCGAAGTACCCGAGGAACCAGTTTGTGGAAGCGATGGCAACGTTTATCGGTGATTAAGAGCATTATTCGGATTCCAGAACGTCCGTTGCCGAAGATTTTAAATTTTAAGGGCGCCTGCACCTCGAAAGGATCGTTCGATAGACCGACCCGTTTGAGGAGACCTCAGGCTGTTTTCAGAACTTCTTCTCTTCTGATACCCAGTTCTGATTGTGACTCGAGCGAGATAAATTAATGTTTATCAATTAAAATTTCCGAGATTTTGCCGGTGTACGTCCGTCCGTTCGCACTTAGTCGAACATTACTGAAATCCGATAAAATTATTTCCGATTATATTTGAAATGCAATAATAAATTTCCACGGATTAAAATCAAAACATTCGAACTGTAACATTTTTTTCGAGATTAAGAACAAGTCCAACTGAACGCAACGTGTTATAACACACAGCAATAATAAAGTTAAACGATTAAATAGCGGCCACGGATCGTTCCTGCTCCAGTGTTTACGGATGTGTCATGTGTGCACTCGTATGCATTCAGGTCCCTCTGCCATCTGCAACGTGAGACTTGCGGCCAGAGGGTGGTTCAAGTTCCGGCACAACACTGTCGCACCACCGCGCTTTGCAACCAGATTTGCAGTGGGGAACGTCAGTTTGTTTGCGGCTCCGATAACAAGCTTTATCGTAACGAGTGCGAGATGAAGAGGGACAATTGCGGGTAAGCCACAAAACTTCATGTTTGCATGTTTTACTGAAGCGTAGAGCTTTTGTTCGCGAGAAGTGCGCCAGGGGAACTTTTAATAAATTAATGCCAGACTAATTCTCGGAGGAGTCTCGAGAAGTGCATAATTGCATGAGTGAACTAGCTCCTTATTAAGCTTTCTCTTTTTTCTGTATCAGCTTTTATCAAATAATATATAATAACAAAGAAATTAAATCGTTGCTAATTGTGGCGGATAGGGAGAAAAGAAAACAAGCAATAAACACAAATATTGTTTTGATAAAGGCATTAAAAGTCGTTACTTTATCTTACAAAATATTTAGATTCTACTGGAAATTTTCCCGTTAATTATTGTAGATAAAGTTGTAAGATAAAATAAACGCTTTAAAAATTAATTTCCTTTTAAAAGAGAATTTACACAAGTTTTCTATTTCTCAAAGAAAGTAATTAATTAAATTACCTCAGAATAATTTGGTCACGTTATTTTAATTTTAAGCGTATAATTTTCATTCTGGTTTAATAGAGAAAAACTGCCCTGGAATAATTTCATTACCTTGTTGGAAGTAAGAAGGCTAATTATTCGAATTCAATTATTCTATTTATTCAGAAGCGGCTAGAGAGCCAGAGAGCGGCGCGTTTCGTGCCGCGCATATAATTCCGGTGACCGCGATCGTGCTTCTTCCCGAGATATAATACTTTCCATAGACTTTCATTACGCCCGATCGCGCCATTGAAATACATCCGAGGAAGAGAAGATTGCCTAAGAAACTGGTCCTCGAGAAAACGGTTAATTCGAGCCGGTATCGCGTGCGTGTCCGATGAAAGTCCGTGAGTGATTCACATCAGCGCCAGAGAGCCGTTCCATTACATCTTCTTTATGGAAATAATAAACCACTTGTATCGCGCCGCATACCAGCAGGGAGCGTTTTTGAACCTGCTGTTCAAATACGCGAAAGGAAAGTATCCTACTTCGGGAAGGTGAATTGAACACAATCGCGCGCAATCTCGAAAGTAGAAATTGTCGATGTCTTGATCGCGCGGCCCATTTTCCCAAAGGAGTCATTTTCTATTCTCGATCGCTTTCTAACGTGCCCATTTCTAATTGCACGTTTACCCGATATACGTATATTCGTGCCCAACAAACCCTAATGTTAAAAAATGCTGGCTGTATATACAGGCTTGCGTGACATAAATACTAATCGAAATCGACGTTGCCTCCTTGAACGATATAATTACTTCCTAAGTAAAATAATTCAGTGTTCTTTACTTTAATAATATCACGGTTTTCAAACAGAGAAAAAAAATATCTTGATTCCAGGAAACACGTATACGTCGTACCTATGAAGAGGTGTGTTCAGGGTTTCCTGTTTCGCGGCTGCCAGAAGATCTGTCCGCCTTATTACGACCCGGTTTGCGGCACCGACGGCATGACGTACAGCAACGAGTGTTTCCTGGAGATCGAAAACTGCCGTAGCAGGAGTCTCGTCACGAAAAAGTATCACGGAGTGTGCGGACAGCCGACGGAGGAGCCGAAAAATTATCTCTATTAAGCTCGACCGAGCTGGCACGGTGATACGAGAGAAAAAGAGAGAGAGAGAGAAAGAGAGAGAGAAAAAAGAAGAAGGAAATCGATCGACGAGATAATTTGACTCGTATCTCCCGGGGAAGATTTGAGAAGCGACAATTACCGTACATTGATTCGTCAAGTGTCACGAGTCCTGTAGCATTTAAGTTCGCTCGGCTCATATTAACCAGCTGTAAATTCGATCCGTTCCGATCGATCGAGTACTCGAGCTGTATACGAGCGTAAAACGTTCGCGACTCTAGACGGACGAGCGCGGCGTGACAGAGAGAAATCGTTCACGACGTTCACGTGGATTTCGGATATTCGATCGTCCCCCGATTTGAAACGCGCTGATTTTCCACGGGGGAGAAAAAAAACGAGCATCTTGCCAGTCGCAGTCCGGATTGTTATCGTATTGTTACTGCTATATTTCTACGATAATAGTACCGCGATTGCCGATCCCTTCTCGGACAGCCGCGCGGACGTTCGCGAATTCTCACCCGCACGCAGCGAAATTATGATTCGCAAAAACTGTTATATTGTGCACGACAGGTGACAAATCATATCGTCCAGATTACTCTAAGAAACTATCTTTCTTTTCTTTTTCTTCTTTAATCGGGAAAGGGTCGCCAGTCGCGTATGGATATAGTCCTTTCTTCGCACTTGACGGTATAGACTCATTATTATTTATTATAGCCTTAATCATTGCATACGACGCGCGATTCCGTCTCTCTATTTTTATTTTATTTTATTTTTTTTTTACGATACGCCCGTCGTTTTAATTATGACTACGTCAGGACGTATATTCTTATTTTAGGGGAATATTTGTGCTATTACATCTCCCTCCCGACATGTGATGTGTTTGTTTATTATTATAATTATTATCACTGCAATCTTAATTTATTATCGAGTATGCGAGAATCCTTCTTTTGTATCGACACTAACACTGTATACGCTTTCCAATGTCAATAATAAATCATATATGTATATTTTAAGATATAAAAGCTGCATAAATTATACGCGTAATAATTAATAATCATATCGAAAATGACGTATGTTATTTATTTATGCTAATTTCTACGGAAGAGCCCGGAATCTAACGTTCGGACCGTAATTGCGACACTATTAATAGTGTACATGTATCACGAATTAATACATATACCGATATAATTTGCCTGAGTTTAATTTCCAATGCAAAAAGGAACTTTGCGCTAGCAATAAGCATCGCCCTTCGCTTATTAGCGAATAAATTTAGGAATCAATATCGGTATCGCACTTGTATCCAAGGATGAGTTTGACCGAATTAATTTTTCGATTAATTTTTTTTAATCGACGATTACTTTGTCAAGTAACAAAATTTCAACACAGATAAAATATAGTAATTGTAACATTATTGCAGTTTGAGTAAATCTGTATTGTTTGACATATATAAAAAGAAAAATTAGAGGTTATATCAGCAGCGAATTATATGGTTAGAAATCTTGCTGCAAACAATTCCGCTTCTCAAATTAATTGTCGATTAAATTAATGAAGTCGAATTTTGGTTGAAATCAATATTAAGATCTAAATCTACTTACCAGCTGTTACCAGCTACATTGGCACTGTTGCTCGCTGCTCGGTCGGCGTCAACTTCGGGTGGAAGCCTTCAACGATTCACTTTCTTCGAGATCACTACTCCCGCGGATACGAACATCGCGGAAATACGGTTGACGAGCGCAAATTAACGCGACGCCGATTAACGCGACGATTTCCCAGCACTTCATTCGACACCCTCGGCGTACATTCAAGCCGTTCGCGACGTTTTAGAGAAGGAGAAACGCGAGAAACGCGGAGCGGCTTCACTCCGACTCCGCATTGACCAACGCAGCACGAAACAATATGGCCGATCGCTTAATGGATAACACATCGACGCGTCTCGCTGCTACTTTCTCACTGTAAAATTCAAATCGGCAAGATATGGAAAGACTATTTGGAAATTGTTGCGATTTTCATGACAAAACACGTTATTGATTCGACTTACTTAAATGATAAATTTCTTCTTTTATTTCTGCGTATAAACCAGAGAGAGGCCATCCCGTCATCCCGGTCTTTTTCGTGGGACCGTCGAAAGCTCCTGTACATTAGCGCCAGTACATCCATTTTCGAAATTGGTACTACGTAGCCACGTTCATTTTCCGACACTGCTGATAAAATATCATTTTGGTGCGCGTCCGTGCTATATCTGAAAAATGGCGCGGTTTCATCTGCACAATTTAATTTTATTTAATCTGGTACCAGTATCGAGGAAAAGTTATATATAAGCAATATTTTTAAAGGCCGTCCTGCTTGTACCGAATGTCATTGCGATTAAATGCGTTTTGGACTTTGTATTTTCTTAGTTATAAATTAAAAATATTAGTTCTTATCTCAGGTTTTAACTAACATCCGCTAGAAACAGGTCAACCTGTAGAGGCCCTCCACCGCCCCCGCCGATTCCGATCGGCGGTCCTGTTTTATTTACAACACGTTTCTTTCACATTTCTGTCATTACTTATTAATTTATTTTATTCCTCTTACAATTTACTTTACAATAATGTACAACATTATAAAAGAGTTACGTATTACAAAATTGATTTGACAATATACAATAAAATTATATACAATATTTCTTTTTGACATGAAATTACATTTGCAACATTCGCGGTTTGCGTACAATAACACGAAATTCTCACAATGTATAACGTGTGACTATTATGTAATGTTTCTTAGTAATTGTAACAAGTCCAAAGTCTATTTTACTTTATTTTTAATTTACGCGAGCAATCATGACCAAAAATATCGTTAATAAATTTATTACTTATGTTATTCTATCAAGGAGAATATTAATTATTGTTATACTTCATTACATTTTGCGAAACTTAAAGAAAATGATCAATACGCGAAAAAAATAGACAAAGCTTCGATGTAAAGCAATAATCAAGCTGAAAAATACGCGACGAAAGAAACGATACTAAGTTACTTTCAATATACATAATTTTTATAATATCCGTTGCAATGCGCGCGCGAATCCTTTATAATTAGCCCACGGATATATTAGCCGACGGGAATCGGGACGATGCGGCCATCTGTCGGCGCGACGTCATGACGTTCAACGGCGTCTCGCGGAAGATGGCGCGGCGCCACGCGCCGCGTTCGTATTGACAGGTGCCTCGGCAAGCATGGCGACCAGTGTTTACGACAACTGATCGCGGTCGATCGAACTCGCGCCTCGCGCCGTGTCCCGGTTGAGTCAACGCACGGCTGTTTACGGTGTCGGCGGTGACCGCGTTTCTCCCGGCGCGACGTCGCGCGCACTCGAACGGTTTCCGCGCTCGTGACAAACGCAACGGCGCAAAGCAAAACCCTTCCGCAAACGGCGCACGCAACTCGTGCGGCAAGTGGTGCTCGTGCTGGACGGTGCTCCTCGTCGGGGATCACGTCAGGTGGTGGAATCCTCGCCTCGCTGGCCTCGCTGCTCGCTGGAGACTCCTCCAATACCATCGTCCTCGTTATCGTAAGTACCAACTTGCCAACCTGCCAACCTACATCGTTATTTAACCTGAGACCAGACTCGAAGCGAACGGGACGGCGCGTCCGCGGCGTCGTCCCGTCACGCGTCCCGGCGCGTCCTCAGGTGCCGCGAATTTGACAGCGGCGGGGAGAGGCCATCTTTGAGGCAATCTCGTGTTCCTCCTCCGGTGTCGTTCACGCCAGCGAAGGAGGATCGCGATTACGCGAATCGTGTTACATAAAACCGGCCAGACGGCCGTACGCCGTGGGACGACGGCGGATAAGCCGACCGCGCGACGCGCGTGTAGGCAGGCCTTACCTGCCCACCTGCCTACGTCGAGTGCATGCGCGCGCGCTTCAGCTCGCGACGTGTCTCATACGCGCCGAAGGCCGCGCCGCGCGCCGGGCCCGTCTTAGTTCGCAAAATTTTAGTTCGTATCGCGATAAGTTGACGTCAAATGGAGGCTCAAACGGAGCACGTTGCGATCGAGACTCCAATCTCCCACGAGTTTCTGACACCGACCAAGTATTTGCTAGCGATTACATTCGAATGACCATGCGACGAATTTCGAGAGTTTCTTTGACAAGCGCGCGTCTCCCATAATTTTTCTTGCCGCTTGTGAAACGGAATCATTTTTGCACAATGTGTATCCTAAGCTGTGCGAAACGATTTTGCGCGATTTTTAGCGATATTTGCACATTTGCGTTCGAGTTTGCGTTCCTACGAAAACTTTGTTTAAACCCTCCCCCTTTCTCTCTTCTGATTATGAAACAGTCCTTTATATTAATTTAATATAACATCATTTTATGCTACCACAGTCGGTTGCCCTGTATTTTTTCGCGAAACGCGCTTTTTGCCTCGACAAATCTGATTTTTGACTTGTAAATTATATTTCTTTAAAATATCTTCGTGTTCTCGTATCTACTATGTAAGCTTACCGCTGCATTAAATTACTGTGCAATGCTATTATTAGAAATGTATAGAGAATCAAACAGAACGGAAATCACCTGTCGGTTCCGCCGCGCGCGTCATGTTATCTTATCATTATCTTCGTGGACAATAATAGGAAAAGTCATTGGTCAGGCGGTCACGCGACTACGATGGCGTACCTACTCCACTACTCCCGTTCGGCATAGTTTCTCCATCCGTGGAAGAATGGTTGCTCCTGCGTGTCTATGTGTACGTAATTAAATTTATCGATCGCCGAGGGAGACGTCGCGTCGCGGCGGCATTCGAGAATGCGAGAATGTTCATGGATCGCTCTCACGTTTGTCACGCGCCCTTTCCCCTTTTATTTCGCATTTCCGTCAAGCGTGTGGCAGCGAAAGAATGCGGTTCCGGCGTTGAATTGAAATATCCGTCATAAATAATAATTATACAAGATCGCCGCATCGGCGTCGGTCTAATCGCGTGTTCCTTCTGACATAGTTTTCCTTTCCCGAAATCGAAGAGACTCCATCTCTCCGTAACAGAGATAAATGATCAACAGTCTCTTTGCAGTCCCTTTCAATTAAAATTAAAATCGTTAAGTAGGTGTCATGATTATATTTTATGTTAATTTTTTATAATACCTATTCTTATAAATCAGATATACGAAGTCCACCATCATCCTTTTTCGGCGATGCTGACTAATTCTCTCGCTATATTACGCTTAAAATTTGACCGATTGCATCATCAAAAGTATACAATGTAATAACATGTTTTTTTAAGTATTAAAAATATTTGTCTATGAACAAATAGCACGCGCTTAGCGCATGCATTATTGTATTTTAATATGTTTGGAATTAAGCTCGGCTAAAAGCAATTAAATTCAAACATCGGTTCAGTATCTCGGACAAGTACCTTGCTCTGTCCATCAAATGAATTTCCAAGCGAATTGACCTACAGATTGGGCTTCTGCCCCATGATTGTTACATCGTCGCCGTCGCGCCGGCACTTGCACGGCTTTTATCACTTTTGCGCATAGCCAGAATATATGACGCGTTATAAAAGTCTCGGATGCTTTATATTTTTGCGGCTGATAAATTCTTAACCACGCCATACCGCGGCGCGGCGTGATTAATTTACGTGTTTTTATTTATTGAAATGCTTGAAACGTAGCGTAAACTTTTCAAGTTGTTTCATTCGAAGATAGCGGACAGATTGCAACGCGGTGAAAGTAATTCTTGATATCTGTGATAACAGCCTCGTATCGTGTTAATTGTAAATTGTGATGATATTGGAATACGAGGCACAATCGCGATCGAGTTTGTTTCGCGCAACAATATTTCGCAAACTATAGCTCGTATTGCATCGTTGTATAGAGTCCTATACTATACGCTTTAATAGATGATCACGTAATCCTTGCCAGCGGCGCGGCTCTCGTCTCACCCGATTCTCACACAGACGCGATATTCCAGTTGGATGCAAATTATTGGCTCGGATCGACCGATATACTGTGATTATATAATACGCGTAAGTCAATACGCACATTCGTGTCGAAGAAACTCTCGTCGACTCTTAACAATTTGCAAGCGCGGTGTTTTCGCGATTCTTCGATCCTCGTGTTCGCTCGTCGTCAATTTATTTATAAACTGTCGACGTCATACCATATTACAAGACGTCGGACAAGATTGGAGGCTTAAAAGCGGAAAATCATTTAGATCTTGTTCTGGTTGTCCACGCGAAGGCCGCCAATCGCCGCGAATATCCGTGCTGCGCGCGGCTGCCGTTGTTAAGATTAATTATATGCCACAACAGCTTGAAATGATCTATTGTGTCTTAACGGCCGTGTCACACGCTCCAACCTTGAGTGTAAGTCGAGGGAATTGACCTCGGACCGGATCTGGAATCCTTTTTCTTCGGGGAAGGGTAATGTGGAATTATAAAAGGGTGGTAGGTCTTGCATGTCATGCTAAAAGTCCCATGCTTCGGGTTTTAAACGAATTGCGACTGTACGGCGAATATTTTGTTTGAATGCCTGTGTCATTTAACTCCAATCTCGTTTAAATATATATGTAAGCCCTAATGCAAGTTACGCTGCTGTTATAATATCGCGTACATACTTTCATAAATATTCCTCGTGAAGTTTCAAATTAAAACGTGTTTAACAGCACAAGTAACGGTTGTTTTTATTTTTCGTACACACATAAATACATTTATATATATATATGTGTAAATTTAAATTATGTGCAAAGTTAATAGAAGCTGATTCGATCGTTAATCATAATTCTCTCACACTTTTAACGCGGTCGACGCGGATAGCGAAAGTTTACCGTCGCGCAAGAGGTTAGCGATTCTACCATCGATCATCTTGATGTTCAGCCCCGTTCCAAATTTATCAACCACTTTCATGCTTGATTCATCGTAATTAGCCGAAACATCTGAAATTGGAGCTTCGACAACAATGTCCGTTACTCCGCCCCGCTGTTTAATTTCGTTACTTCCGATCCCGAAATCCTTGTAATCTTTTCCATTGCCAGTCTTCGTCCCAATTTTCAGTCCTACAAGCCTAAACGTGTCGTCCTTTTTCCTCATATTTGGCTCGAGATAAAATTCACTTCTCGGTAGTTTCACGCAGTCCTTGCCGCGCAATTTCTGCATCAAACTCGACGATCCGTCAGTTAATCTCTTGCAGAGCCGGATGTAATTTTTTCTCCCTCTCCAACGATTATCAACGACCCAGACCACGTTCTCGTCCGTGTCCTTCTTCGACGTGACACCGACGTCCAATCCGAGCTGCATACTCGTTTTGGCAAACTTATCTCTTAATGTATCCTTAATATCCGGGAGGTATAGGTGAAAAGTCGCGTTCTTCCTGTTTTCTTCCGTCGCGTCTCTGGAACTCTTAACCCATTCCTCTTCCGACGAAAATTCTTTAGAAGCTTTACTCTCGCCTGATAATGCACCTTGTGACCATCTCGCTTGATTCGCAAGCTGGACGTTCGTCGAAATGTCTCCACGAATGGGACTTAACGGAAGATTTTTCGATTCGACTTTAGCTTGAAAACCTACGTTTAGTTTCGTTGGGTCTCTTATGGAGCTAATAGGTCTCGATACTACCAACGGATTCAAGGAGCCATCCAAAAATTCAAATTCGATTTCCCCGTTATCTCCGTGAATTTCATTCGGTATGCCAATGATATCAATGAGGTTGTTCAATTGTTCGGCTACATTTGTTGCTACTTTTCTAAGATCATGTGCGTTCTGAGAAAAATACAACCAAACTTAATGCGACTTATTGCATCGACCAGTGTAATTTAGCAAAAAGAAGACTCACCAGCAATGGTAACAGGTAGAGAAGAACCGTGAAGGGAAGAGCAAAACTAAGAGCGCCCATCTCGATTCGATCAAGCGACCGATCCGATCGTCAGACGAACTAATCCTTACTCCGATTTCTTTATGTACCCCGAGTAACGATTTACTCTTCGCAGCCGTCAGTCACGCTTTTCTATCAATTTTCATTTTAATGGCGCGTCGCATGTAATTTCGTTCATTTACGACGTATTGTCTGTACAAATATCATCTTTGCCATTTGACTTTGCTGCGGTTAGTAATTACCACTTGAGGGTCGTTCTTTAACTTAAACATAAAATTATTCTTTTATCGTAATCACGTATTTTAAATTAATTTTTTTTTTAAATAAATTTTTATAATTTTACACTTAATGAGGAAATAGCTTGAATCTCTTTTTCTACGGGAATCTTAATGATATAGGAATTTATTATTCTTATTAGACTTGGTTATTAATTTTTCTTACTAATTATCTATGTGATTGCACAACATCGGAAATGTCTTCACGACTCTCAACGTAGCCCGCGAAATAATTCACCGACCAATATTATACCTTCTGCCGGGATTCATCGATTCAGCCGGATTTTCAGCTATCGGCGAGTTAATGGTGCGTGGCTTGAAAATTTATAGTGCGTATAATCGAAAGTTCGTGTTTGACTCTCTCATCTCCTTGCCTTGATGTATATATACTTGCATCCTGTTCGATACAGCCCGTTCGATATATTACTACAAGAAAACACGTATTATATCACATCTTAGATATATTTATACATGTAGATCGAATTAGTTAAACATTATTATCGTTATTTGTAATTATCTATTCATAAATATAACCCTCTTGTGGCTATAATAATTTTCAACCCGTTAATATTTTTTTCTTTTATAATCTTATTATCGTAAATATAACGTATCTATTTTAATTCTAAACCGATATATTAAACAAAGTTTCTATATAAATTTTTCTTAATTTATAATTTCTTTATCACAATTCTCTGCATAATTCTTTCAATACTCGAAGTAACGTGTAATTATAATTAACAAATTATAATTGTGGAATTTTTATTAAATCTGTGTGTGCCAAATAATATCAATTGATTATTATATTAAACTTTGTTCATAAAATGAGGACAAAAAATATAACACTGATTTAATTATGGAATTCGAATCTTATATGCTATATTGCGTTCCACATTCTGCAACACCAATTATTCTACAATTGTATTATCGATAATTTTAAGAATATTATTTACGATAATCATTAATATTATTTTTTATCAGCATAAAAGGAGCGAGTTGAGCGCGATTACGAACGCGGCAGTACGCCCACGCACGATGCCGTTTATAGTGGTTCTCGTTCGTATTTCCGGTCACGCGATTGTCCAGCCCTTAATTAATTGTCGCCGCGATCATCGACCGATCACTGACATAGAAAGCTTGTCACGCATAAAATTCCTTTTTTCTGAATCTTCGGAATCACCCATTAGTCGATGTAAATAATAATGAGAAGTTAACGAAACGTATTAGTGTATGCAAAAACGTCTATTATCTCGCTTCGAAAGCGCAGTGTATACATTATCTACACATCTACGTGTCAGAAACCGGAAGTCGCGCGACCGCACATCACCATTGTCATGGCTCACTGTGGGCCCCTTGCGATAGGTCGTAATCTTATCTTTACGTTCTTCACACCTATCGCCGTGAATATGATAGATAAGAAAATCCGTTGTCTTAAGAGCGCTTCCCGCTTTTACCGCTTTGAATTCATTAATTGCCGCGCTCTGCTAATTACAAAGTACCGTAAATAATTAAGTCTGCAGATAAGTCTAACGGCAGCTGCAAAAGAGATTTAGTCAAACTTGAAACTCTTTGTTTCAGATAAAAATCAACGGAATGCATCGAATTAATTTTTCTTTTTTGATAGAATTATTATATATTTCCGTTTAGGCGTGTTAATTTTTTCCAAATTATAAATAGACATCTCTTGCATCATACACAGTTTTATTACGATTGTGCGATGACACGCTGGACGACAATTTGCGAATTGACATGGTTGAGACAATTTACTCAACGGCGTACTGACGAAATTTCCATCTCGCGCGATCTCGCGATTGCTGAGAGCAACGACGTCGAGTAGGCTTGCGCGTTTCCGGTAGATAGAAACAATTTACCGCGCACGCCTTGCGGCAACTCGGTCGGATTACGAAGATGATATCAGTCATTTTACCACGGTAATTAACGCCATAGACGCGCGAGCAATCCCAAGAGCTTTTGTTTTCCGATGAGCCAACAAGATGCATATCCCCATTAAATACTGCTATTATTAATCATTCAGGACATAAGCTTTCATGTAAACGTGCATTTGATTCGATTTCCTCCATTATTTTATTTAAATCGTATACTTTATGCATTAGTCATATTTTCTTCGTTTTTTTTATCTCGATTAAGATAACGACATAAATAATTTAATTCAAGCCCATTTTAAATGATTTATAGTTCATGACAGAATTCGGAACAGAACTGCAACATGAAGAATATTTTAATCAGTGAAATAAGGAGCTATTATAAATTTTAAATGTCCAATCGGTCGAAATAATTCAATCGAAGAATGCGATAACAGAGTTGACCTTCTTTCGTTTTCAGCCTACTCGTACGCTTTCGCTTTACGAAATACGACTTTAAACGTTCGTCGGGGGAAAAGAAGGATTTACGACGGAAATAATTTTCGGAGCTCCCAAGAGTTTATTCGGCACCGTGCGCTCTTAACAGCCACTATCTCGTAAAATCTTCGCGCCACACTCGAATCTGCCTTCCTCTCCCCGGTTCATTGACTTCGTTTACGACGATTGCTTATTTTCGACTTTTTGCCACATCTCGCAAGTTACTGCAAAAGTAATTTAATCTTTGCGTAAGGGTTAATGACAAAAATATTTAACAATCACTCAACAGTCTCAAATACTGCACTCTTATCGAATTTGAGATTATGAAATTGAATCTTATTGCAAAGAAATAGCGCGTTGAGTGTATTATTCTTTCGTTTATTAACGATCTTACACGCGAGAGAATATTTAGGCGAACAAGCGTGCAGCGGTCGGCGAAACGAGCAATTTCGAATATCGGTGCGCTCCGTTCGGCGTTTACTTCGCTTCGCGTTCCGGCGCCGTTCCGCGCCGCTTTTTCTGCGACCGATAATAAGCGGTCGCACTAAATTGGCCGATCATTTCAGGTGAGTCTACCTACGCGGGCCTAGTAGTTAACATCCGCCTCCGTCCGGTTATTATCCCGCGGGATACGGCCACCTCCCGTGCCTCTCCTTTCCTCCAGTTGCCCTCCTTGCACCTCATAAAAGATAAACATTGACGGGCAAATAAGAATATAACGAAGCCACTTGAAAATACGTATCCCTTATTAGTCAATGGAAAGACAACTCAAGACGGCGTTAGAAAAATTATCCATCTCGTGTGCGTTCAGACTTTTCTCAAATTTTTTTCACGATTTCGCGCAGCCTAGCGAAACGTCTTATCATCAAGAGTCATAAACGTTCCACGCATTTTCCCGGGCGCGTTGCGTCTCCGCCTTTCTCTCGTTCCTTGCCACGCCGTTTGCGGAAAAAGAGAAAACGTCGGAAACGAGAGTATAACAAGCCGTCTTTCGTTCGACTTCTCCAGACACATTCAGGCTACTTATTACGCGCGATTCCTCACTTTGTAGATAGCGAGGAAGATTTCTTTTTTTTTCTTTTTGTTTTTCTCCTACCTCCGCGCTCCTCCATTATATCCCTTTTCATCTCTCCCACGATCGTACTCGACATGCTTTTACACGCAGTTACAATTGTAGAAAAGAAACTTCAACTGGAGCAAGAAATCTCCATCGGCCAGCCTCTTTTTCTTCTACCTCCACCCAAGGCTGTATCTCAGAACAAATCGCGGTTTCTCGTCGAAGGGTGTTACGAGTTTATACGAGCGATGAAAGAAATTTCCGCGAAGTGAAAATCTCCCGGTGTTTTATGTTTCTTGAAGGGATTCCTCCGGAAAGTAAAAAGTTCTCGCGATAAACACATAAAACAGCGACTGCAATTTATTTGTAACAATTAAAATACATTTGTAAGTATCTTATAATTCAGTTGAAGATCACTTTAAACGCTAAAGTATTACAATAGTGCATTATAATAGTTCACGTTTTTTCCTTACGTATTATTTTAAAAAATTAGATAGATATATTTTAATCTTTTTACATGTCAAAGTATTTTTTCGCGCAAGAGAGATTAATCTGCAAATAAAAATACCGCGTTTGTCTCATCCATTTCGGTTGTACTTTTCGACCAGCAAGGTCTATTTACTTAGATCTTCTCTTCTTTCCGTTCACCGATGATGCGCGTATCCTAATAGCTGTCGTAACTAGCGCGAGGAACGACTAGCTCACTTGACCTTAGCCGCCGAGTTCAACGTTTTCCATATTATCAGGAACATCCTTTTCAAAACGTCGCGGCGTCTGCAAATTGGCGTAAAGTGCTCGAGCGACAATAACGTCCTCCGTTCTGTCTTTTCCCCTTCTTACTCCTCTTCGTCTTCTTCAATATCTTCTCGTCTCGTCGTCTCATCTCAATCCGTCGTGGGTGGTGGATGATTCAGCTACGAGTACTATTACAAGTACTATTCTGTGAAGAATAAAGTTTTGGTTTCCAGGTAGTCTAACCAAACAAGGGGTCGATCGGCTATCGAATCGCAAAAGATATTATGAAACATTGAGGAAACGCATATATTTTCGACAGTTTTTTAATTATATTGCGATAAATATAGATGCATGATATTTATTATACATAATTATTTTTTGTAATTAGTGACTCTTCCTGTTTTGAGGTTTGTCAACGATGATATATAACGGCGATTACGTAATTATGTCAATAGCGTATCAGATCCCAGAGTCCCCTCTTATGGTATTGACCTTTCCGTTCGTGCGCACGTGCTTCCGTGGAACTTAAAATAGACGAAGTGCTGGGGTGGCGACAAATAAGGTCACATGCATAAGAACGAAGTTTCGTCGACCTCGCTCAATAAGCTTTTAGAAGATCTAGAGTGATTAATTTCGTGGTGGGTTTAATGTCGTCGTTAATCATCTTCCAATCCACAGACACGTCAAGTGAACAATCGCGATCATTTTCAAAACAAGCATTTATGCATAGAACAAACATTGGTGACAAATTGTTTCTTTGAAGACAGAGTAAAATATCTTAGAAAAGATGCCTTTACTTAAAAAAAAGGAGTTCTAATGAATATTAAAGAATATGTGGAGTAGGTACAATATCTCTAATATTAGGTCTCCAGCATTGCTGGAATACCTTAGATGAAAATAAAACTCATTATTAAATGAAACTTACATTTTATTTGAGCCCACGTGCGATAGTAGATAGGCAATAAAAGTTTGTCGGGGTTTAACCACGAAATAATAAACTGTTAACGAAGTTGCATGCTCCCGTTCATTTACATTGCCGACCGTTGAATCGAGGCAGTGGCTGTCGCCACGTCGACTCCTGACAGCTGCGTCGACACGCATCGCAAACATCAGCTTTCACGTGCAAGATGCATCACGCGAGCAGTTGAAACGGAAATCAAAAGAAGAGACATGGAAAAGAAGAGACACGATATCGCGACTTTTCTTTCTATCGATCGCACTTTTATCAGCGCATTCCTACCGGTTTTTGTCTGCTGCCAGACAGGAACATCCCGAGACATCCTACGACCGAAAAATAAACTGGAAATAATGCACGACCTTCTAAACCAGAGTTTTCGTAAATTTTCAGTCTAAAGTTATCTGTTTTTTTTTTATCTATATCTATACGAATCGCCTAATTTTCATCGTCATGCAAGCGTGTGGTCCTACATCTGCGATCCTCCTCCTTTCATTCTTTTTTCGCCTCTATCTCGCACGGGCAATTTGTTTCACACACGTGTCGTCTCTCCCGCTAAGCAGTCAGGATAAAAAAGTAGCCGGGCGTTTGTCGCTCACTCCGAATGGTCTGTCATGACTTCGTCGTCACGTTCCTCGCAGCGACGTACGTCGTGAAGGCACGAGTCTCCCGTTTCCATTCCTCGATTGAGTCACCGGTGTATATGATCTAAGAGAGTCGATCTAAGTAAGAGCTATTATGATTTCCACGTTTACGTCATCATTGTTTTTACACCGCACTAAGAAGCATTTTGTTTTACATTTATCAGACTTTTTGTCACATTTGTTTTATACTGACTAAATTTTCTAGATTATAGTCAACAGATGCGATCAATTTTTAATCGGCAACTCTCTGATGACACATTGTCACACACGTAATCAGAATTCTAGATTCACTCACAAGTAATCGCAATAATACATATCTGATAAAACTTCAGGGGTTTCCGCAATGTCACAGTCATGTTTCTCACGGGATATCGCAATAGGGGCAGCATTCGAGGAACTAAAATGATACTAATTCTTGTCATGAAGCTTCGTTGACCTTTAATTCCACGCCGCGGATTTTCTCCGGAAAATCGAGATCACGGTCCTCATTTCTCCAAAATCACTGGAGTAAGTGAATATAGTTTGCTGTTTCATCGTTTTTCTTGACAAACGAACGAGAAAAACTTTCCTTATAAAAGAGATAACGAGAAAATTAACGGAGACAAACTATGAATGAATAACGCCGGAATTTTTATGTTGTTCTTGAGAAAGTTATAAGATGAGATCCCACGAAAGGGAATTCGTTAGGAGACTGCAGGGAGGATTAAGAGGACGAAGAAACTAAGCAGAGAGAACGAAGATGGCGGGAGAAAGGAAAGAGAAAGAGTGATAATTCATTTATTCATTTAGGAAGGAGAGAGAGGCGGATAAGCGCGCTGATAAAGTGACGAGAATGTAAAGCATAAGGATAGAGAATAGGGTATGCAATGAGAAAGGAGAGATAGCGAGACTCTGCGATGTAGTGAGTGCGAAAGAAACAGAGACAGACGGAGTGCGTGAGCGAGAAATGCGTATAGTATGTGAGGGACGCACGGTAGCTTCTCATAGTGAAGACAGTCGCTGCCTCGCCGCAAGGCTGCACGCATCGTGCCGGAAGAGGAGCCAACCTACACCCACCTTACGTGTGTGCCTTTCTTTTTTGCATCGCGTGTGTCACTTCTTCTTCCGCGTTCGAGTATCGACTTAAGTAAGGCGCCATGGGATCGCGCTGAAAAGAAAGTGTATTTCCTTCACCGTCGTTTCTCGTGTGAGACCAGTGTTCTTACAGTGCTCCGTGATTTAAAGTGAAGATCGTACTGAGCACATCGGTGCATTAGCTCCAAAAGGTGAAAGGTAGTTGGCGAAAATCTCAATGCCATCTAGATTTTTGGTTGTGTTCCAAGATATAAAAATGCATATTATTCATTTATACGATGAATAAATATGCATGGTACTTTCTACAAAGATCATATATACCAAGCGATTCGAGACACCAAAATTTTAATTATCAGCCATTTTTTTCGCTTCCAGTACGTCGTAATCGGTCGTTAAAATATGTAACCAGGCAAGGAGTTCCGGGCGTATACATTTCATCGAAACGCGAACGCGAGCGCTGACGAAAAAAATGCCGGGGAAATTAATGACTGTAGGAGTACGAGACATTCCCAAAGTTAAAAGCGCGGCCTGTCAAGAGTCGCGAGAGATTAGTGCAACCCAGTAGCTCCACGAGATTCTCGCTCCGAAAATAATCGTAGTATTTTTACCATCGCTTTATGTTCACTTCGCTGCCGCAAGCGAGCGCACAAAGTGGCGTTAATTCAGCATCGGAGTATTCTCATAATAACATGGACCATGGCCATGTCAATTCGGAGGAGGGACGTGAACTTGATTGCTAGGGAAAAGACTACTGCCCGACACGAACTCGATGCCGATCGTATCTTTGTATATACCGATAATGGCATACTCGCACTTTTATTCTCGCGATGAATCACGCAGGCGTCTTTCGCTCGAGGCGTTTATCGACACTGCAAGCCGTATAAACAATTTGAGCTCGGAGACATAGAAACATCAATTACGTCTGCATTTCAATCACGGTGTATCCATGATTGATATGCATGAGCCTCGAGAAACATCGTCATTCACCTCCTTTGCGTCATTTTTATTTCACGCGCGTTGCATGTCATAGATTTATCATCCGAAGATGATACGTAATCAGAAGATTGTACCTAGCTCTTATATCATTTCTGTTTCTCCATAAATTATAACGTTATTAACTTGGTAACGAGATATAGTAATTGAATCGTGATCATTAAAATTTCAACTTAATTAATCACTGTTTAGGTAATCACATCTTTTATAAAAAATACCAAATGTTTTGATCAAAAGTATTTTTAACATGCACATTATATATGCAGAAATAAATTATTGGTGAAGAAATCCACCATTATAAAGTAATGCAGTAGGAATGAGATACCCCATATATGTATAAACGATCAAGTCAGCGCTAATTACGTTTTCCTGCTGCGATGCGATTTCATCGTTGTATTTGGATGTTCGACCTTTCGTACGCACCCACGAGTTCTCGTGGTACTTAAATTCCTGCCTCAAAGCCTGATCGTGTCTCTTATTCGCGTTCGACATCGCGACTTCTAAGCGGCTAGCGGGAATTCGAGTCACGGCCGGATGGCGCGATCGTTGAATTGATTCGACTTGGACTGAATGAAACGCGACTTATTCCAACTATTGTATGTCACGCTCTTCTTTCCACTGACTACTGCCCACCTCTGATTTTTAACGTTACTTCCAACATATTTTCATCAGTTTAGGAATGAATCACACAGTAGCCGTTAGGGCAGTATTCTAACTCTAACTAATGGCCGATGCAAAACACAATGGAAGAAATGAGGCCGCTTGCCACCTGATAAGTCTTATCGGAATGTTCCCGAAATTCGCTGACGCTTGAGCGAGAGATAAAGCGCCGCATGCGTTCCGAGCTTCTTGATACGAATGAAACGAAACTGCCGCTGGCAAAGTAGTTACAATTATCGGCACTCCTCCGACGTGTAAACTCCATCCACTCATCCACCGCGCAGCAGGATCTTACTCGAAGATGCCCGAGGGACGAGATTCGCGCACCGACATATCGACGCCACGACTTATCTCGGCTTTCACGACGCGTTTATTCCCAGTTGCTCCGACAATGAAACGTGACGTTTAGATGTGATGTTTCTCCAATCATTTTTCGTACAACATATCTCCAGATTTAATTGCGGTAGTCGCGGTACTATCGTGGTACTTTGACGCCTATTTGATTCTGAATTGAAGAATATGTATAATTATACATATATTGTACGTATAATTATAATGTAATTATATGAGATCTCTCCAGATTTATCTCGAGTCTAAAGGATATCATATATCTAATTATTACAACATGGTCTATATGTATTTAGAATTGCATTTAAAATGTCGAATTTTTCTTTACTTGTGTTTTTAATTGTCTTTTTTACTACTCTGTTTTTTAAATCGTCGAACTTATTTCTCTTCCCCTTTCTGAATTTATTTATCATCAGACGGCGAGGGGAAAATCCGCTGGCAGATATGTGTCGGAAGCACTTTGCGGTCTGCCTTATCTTTTCCGCTGAAATCTGCTAGAAGCGTAGAGAAATATCGTCAGATTTTCCCTCACGCGTCTAATGATGTAGTGGCGGGCCAAGAGCAGTTCGTCTAGCAAATTGACCAAGTGGAGTAATTGCGCTGTTAGGCGTTGCTGCTTCGATCGGCTGCTGCTGCTGCTGCTGCAGGTGAATGAATCCCGACTCTCACGGTTCACGTTCGCCTCTTTAGTCTGTCCATCGACCCTAACTAGCTATTTATATACACAAGGAGCTCGTCTCTGTGGTCGTGCTACCGGCGGTATCTATGTTACGAACATACGCGCACTCGTGTGCACGCACATCGCCGCGTGCAACGCGTACGTGCATTCGCTGTCATCTGCCGAGTCACTCTCTGTGTGCGTTTCTCTGCCTGTATGCGCCCAATTATAAGCATTCTAGATATCAATGCACACTCGCGCGAAAGAACACGAGAGAATACGTGAATCGTTCTCTATAGAGCCGTAGTAGTTTTTAGTGCCGCTTTCGGACAGTCGTGGACTGTAGGCTTCGTTGACTTATTAGTGCGACGACGATGTATATTTGAAAGAAGCATAGATAGTAACACGTTTTCAAGATCCAGTCACTCGACTACTCGAGTTTCGCCTTTTCTTATTATATATCTCAGTCTCAGTACGCAGTATCTTGCATAATTATATATATATATATATGATATTTAATTATCTCATTGTCAGCTCGATTTTAAAAGTTTAATCACGGGTCTCATATATCATGCATTTTTATAATATATACTTGTAATTGAAACTCTTGGTCAATCTTATTGCCGCGGAAAGAGTAAACTCAATCTAGATTCGTCTAATATAATCCATGTAGTCCATATACTTTCGATCCCTCTGTTAGGCAGGTATACTACTGGTATAGACGGCTTCTGTTTATATGAGGCGGAAATAGGAACGATGCCTGGCTGCGCTCGAGACTCGTTTGTCATTATATTGTTCGTCGAGCGCTCGTTTCGTTTCGAGTAATGGCTGTATCTTTCCCGTGTATCCTAGCTTTATGCGTTCGAACACGCAATCGGACACTATGTCGAGCGCACATCGGAGACTCATGATATTTTATGCGGGAGGGAAGGGAGGAGAGAAAGAAAGGGGCATACGTCATACGCTGCTTATGGCAGCAACGGTGGAATCCGATCATTTTAATAACGAGGCCCGTTTGACTTACTATACGGAATCGTCAACTTGGCGCGATTACGTGTCGAGTAAGTGTCGACGATCGCCAATCGATCGCATCGCGTCGCGCGATCACCGTGATAAAACTCGATGGAAAGGGCAGGTGGACTTGTTAAGTAACATCATAAACGAATGCTCGAAACACACTTGGACGCACTCCGACATGTGACGTAGATAATATGCGGCACCAGCCGCGCCTCTTCGCGTTTTGCTACTCCCTTTCTCTCGTTCTATATCCGTAGCAAAAAGGAGTAACCGCCGGCAAGGAGTCCGGGAACGTGGATTTTGCGCGAAGCCGCTGTAATAAACGTGAAATTACGCGTACATTAATGACTCGCTGGTAGAAGCATAATAATTGATTCTTACTCTTTCTCTCTTTTTCTTAGTCCGTTTTGAATTCTCGGACGTAGTCTCGGTATCCCTCAGCGAATTGTGATCGCTATTACGCAATCTGCTGGAGATGCATCGAGAGCTTGCCGAAATCTTATTTAGATGTGTGTAAATTAATATAAGGTTGTTTTTGTCAATAGCCTTATTAAAAAGGCTATATATATATATGTCTCTAAAAATTGTTATTAATTTAATAAGTTTTTGTTCAAACATTAGCAATTCTATTTAAATCCTGCCGAACGTACTGAAAAAAGATGCGTGCTAAAAACTCAATTACAATCAACTCTTCTGATTGGAGCGCGCAATGCACGCTCGCGCGTAACGCAGTACCGCGTCGGATGGACATGGAATTTTAACGTAATTTCTGTGTCCGCGTCTCCCTTTTCTCCGTTCTAAATTCGTCTGCTGCAAAAGGAGCAAGTACGCGCGCTGGATGCGTCTCGTAAGAGAAATGTGGATTTAACGCGCGCACGGAGAAGCAACGACTGACTATTAAATCGCTCCTTGCTAACTCCGATGTTGTCCGCGGAAATAAATCTAATTATGCGTCCCGCGGTTTGAAATTTGCTCTTTTATATCGAGAAATCGGTCCATCCTGGCTTTGGCGCGAGTTATTTCTCCACGAAATTACAGCATCTTCGCAGCAGAGAGTGTTCGTGAAAGAAACGACTATCCTAGCCGGGCTTTTATCCGAGATTTCGCCTGAACGTACGACCCAGCGTCTCCTTTGATGTCAGTTATTCTCGTTCAGGCTCGCGCGCGACTCGGCGAACATTGCGAGATAGTTCTTCCATTAGCCGGATGCGTTTATCTGAGGATGCGCGAGACGGCAGACCTGTAAAATTTATTTGAGCGCACGTATCCTGGATGTAGATTTGGTAACGTTCTCTATGCTCGCGTCTCGCTGCTAGCTGTCCTTGTCTTCTGGACATCAGAGACACACGGCAACAGCGAATCAAGAGCAAAGAAACAGGGCGGGAGTTACTTACGTGAGCAGCTAATGCGTGGGAAGAGGGGCTTTTACTTGTAATTATTTTAAAAGCAGGAAATACGATATAAAAATAAAACATCGGGCCGTAGAGAATGATTCTACTTTAGTGCGATATAGCGTGCTATCGGGATAATCTGTTGTTCCTGGAGGGTTGAGATACTGAATGTTTGAACGTAGTAATTAAATTATGGACGGATTTCCGTGAATAAACAATTATGGACATTCGTTGTGGAGCGTTTAATTTTTTTCATTTTAGGCGAATGTAATTATCGCGAGATTCTTTTACCTGATACAAGTTGGATACAAAAGTCCACGCGTAATTACACAATTTGCACCGGTCTCGTTAGTTTTGGCCATATTTGTTCTTCTCTTTTTTTTTATTCGACATATAAAAACGAAAAAATACCGATTACTTATTTCAAGTAAATAAAGCATGCTTGCGTGTACGTAGGTGGAATAGGATTCCCGTGCACTTATGAACTAATCATAATTTCCGTTATGTAGAACCGAGACGCCGCGCCGTTACGTCACGCTGCGTACACCCGCACGGAAGCGTCGCGTCGAGATTACGTGAGCGCGGTGCGTGGGCGGTGCGTAATTTACCGGCAATGCTTGATCGAGCAGGGACGAAAATTCGTGGCACGTGACGCGCGGAAAGCGCGTGCGTGAAAGTCGCGCTCTCGTCGTGCACGCGTGCATGCGTGTCGTGCGTGGCATGCCGCCGTTCGTCGTGCATTTTGAATGGAGCCATGGAGGGATATAGCGAGAACGCGGGCGAGTCATTGTTAAGCGCGCGCGGTATCTTTGGGCGTGTAAGTGTGGTTCGATGAACTTGGAGATACTTTTGTCCGCGGATGGTTGCGCGTGTTGATTTATCGCTCACCCGCTCGCGCGCGCTCCGCTTGATCTTATTTTTCGGCGCGAACACCGAGAACAACGAGCCGTTTCTCCTAACGCGATGCAGAAGACGTAGTCTTATCGTCGCGAAACACGCAGAAGCCTCGTCGCCCCGCGATTTAACGCACGAAATTCCTCGTAGTTTTTCCATTCGCGAGAAACAAAATTGCAGTATCGAATCACCATTAATAACGCTTAATCACAATTATGACAATAGTGAAATAAGCTTAAGTTAATTATAGAACAGGTTACAATTAATTAGGGTGTATCTTCTTTCGGCATGACGTCACGAGCTTAGTAGTCTCGATTATATTTAATTCACGCGAGTATTCATACAATAAGATATATTCGCTTATCATTGGTATTTTATTGCCCATTTAGATGGTTACTCGTTAATGTGTATGCGCTATCATGAAAGACTGTGATTTGATTAGCCATGCGTCGAGCAGATTCTTCGTGCTCGGATCTGTGAATTTTTTTGAGCACGTACGTTTTCTTTCTATGGGACACGCTATATAAACACGACACGACATGAGAGCATTAAAGTCCATATATATTAACGTAACTTTCTTTTCGTGGTATGTCGTATGCATGTCAAAGTCGAGGTCAAAGTTTGCAAAGTTATACACGATCAATTGACAACAATCGCACTAACGATCACAAATAGTTCGGTACTGCCGTGTTACCGGATATCGTTCGACGAAGGGGGCGGCTTTATCACGTTCGAATAAATAATGGCCTCGCGCATTGCTCATAAATCCTTACGCTTTCATACGCGCTCATTAGCATTATCGCGCACAAACGACTGTATTTTAATCGTTCGAATTAATGAATCGAGCGAATTAAATTTATTGCGTGCTAAATTTTCGAGGAGAATTAACGGTTCGCGGCGAAACGCACAATTTGGACGCAACTAGCGGATCATATCCAGAGAAATCATTCGCCAATTATATCAATTGTATTTAAACACTCGCCTACTTCTCAGCGTGAACAGTGGCTAAACTTTCCCAGGGGACTTGATGTATTCACATTGCATAAATTTCTCCATACAAAAGTGTTCTCATTTTCTTCTGAGCAGAAAGATCTCTGTTCGATATACTTTCACGAAATTATTTCCGCTTATCATTATGCGCGATTATGTTAAACGATAATTTTATTCCAGAGAACAAACAACTGCCTCGAAATATTATTTATTAATTTATTGCGTCTTTTAAAATTATAACAGAAACTCATGCAATTATTTCCGATGAAATCTAAAGTCAATGAAGAAAACAAATAGTTTACCGCAATTATAGGAAAGAGAATTTAAGCGAAATTAAGTATTTAAATGTATACATTAAAGGAACGTTATTATTTGTCGCGGGATATATTAATGCGATGCGATAATCAACGGGGCAATGGCTGGCAGGAAGGGCTTTAGCGATAAGTCGTGCGATAAATCAGCAAGTGGCACGAGAGAGCACAAGAATCGTCGCGGACATTGTCACGACGGCAAACCGGATGGCATGCGCGCAATCGTGCCTGCGCTTAGTGTAAAACACTTGATGCTAGCTTGAAGTTCAAGGACGTCGTTATGCGGGAAAAAGTCGCGGAAAATTACAGAAAAACTTGCACCACGATGAAGTGGGGTAGATACGCTAGAAGTCACGCAAACTAGTACTCGGCAGCATGGAATTGCGGCAGTTTACATCAACGAATTGGTCGTTATAAATAACGACGCATGTGAAATACAGATTTTATTACGTGCACATTATTAAGGTCTTATCAAGGAAGAAATAACCGTTTTCTCGTATTTTTATTATGTGTTTCATATTTATATAAATTTAGATACATATTTAAAAATTATATAAGTAAAGAAACGTTTGTCTAGATTTTGATAGCCGATTTTGATAGCCTTCCTAGCCGTGCACAAGCATCGTAAATTAACGAATTACATCATCGCGTTATAATTTTACTTGGCCAATTATTGACCGCGCGTTATTTTCTTTTCCTTCTCGGAGAGTCCGCAGCATCCCCGGACGAACACGCGGTCGAGGGTGCAGGACCGCAGATCGATAACTCGATATTCGCGTAGCCCCCTCGGCACGAGCGAGCGAGACGAGAAAAAGAGATAAATAGTCACAGGGTAGAGAACACGCGTCGCTCTCGCAAGGGGAAGGTCCTTATGCCACCGGGCGATTTGCATCCGAGGGTACTTGCCGCACGCGTGAGAGAGTTCCCTTTCGTTAAGGCACATATCAAGCGAGGATATCTCGGACCACCAGAGGGTCGAAGCTCGAGGGTCGACGATAATGCTTCTCTCGGAAGCTTACCTCGAGCCCTCTTCGTAGCCGGGAAATTAAATATTATTTTACTTTAAAAAGAAGTCGGACGATCTGGAAAAAATGACATCGATAAAACGTCTGGGATCATACTTGAAGAACTGCTTTTTGAAAGTGTTATTGTAATTTAAGGGGAAAATAATACAATAAATTTGTGCCAGACATGTGATTTGCAGTGCGATAGAAATCAGAATATTAGGTAGATTTTATTTTATTCCCTTTTCATTTGAAAAATTTGGATGTTGCAGCTTAATTTAGTTTTTTATATGTTACTTTGTTACATGAGAAGCTATGAATTCACGGGAAATCGAGACATGCGGCGAATGTCCATTTTTCTTACAGTATTCTGCCGAATCATGTAGGTATAGGACACGATGGTGTAAAGATTACGCACGTGCCGAGAATTCCGGGGGGGAGGGGTCGAATGGAATCAAACGCTATGAATTCCTCCTCGTCTTCCTTTCCGACGAAAACTTCGATGGAAGTTCCTCGTCTTTTATCGAATTAGCCGCACAAGTGTGACTTCACACAAAGGCATCCGGAAGATCTCTTTTCTTGGAATCAAGCATCGCCCTTTCTGCCCTTCTATCATCCTTTTACGATCGTCGTGTCCAGCAACGTTCCATCATCTTTAAAACCGTTACATCGTGAAGAAATATGCATGAATCATGCACGCGGGCTATTGTAATCTAATTTAATTTATTGAATTAGAGAACCATACGAGAACTTCATCTCTGCGTGACTTCGTAAAGAAGAATCCGGAGAATTTTTTCTTCGAAATGAAGTTTGCCCTTTCTGCTCTTTCTCTTTCATCCTTTTACTCGTTGTCATATCCAATAACGTCTCACTATCTTTACAACCGTTACATCGTGAAGAAATATGCATGAATCATGCACATTAGCTGATATAATCTATCTTAATTCTAACTAGCTGTACGAGAATTTCTCTTCGGTGATTGCATATAAAAAAATGTGAGGGATTTCTATTCTCGGAACGAAGATTGCTTTTGCTGCGGCTTTTCTTTATCACTGTGACTACTAATGTTTCCGTTATTGAAAATGTTAAGACGAGAATAAATACAGTTTAATCTCTACGATACTAAAATATGTACATAATTCAATTCAGAATGACATTTTCTATCTATTATATTAATTTCAAGAATATAATATAAAGGAGATATGAGAAAAGAATACGAAGTATAGTTTTGGTAAAAAAAAGTCCTTTATAAACTACAGTAAATCGCAACAAAATCTATGTTTACATTCTCATTATAATAATTAGAAGATAAAAGATTATATTATGATCTTTTATAGTCACAGATTAGTTCGATTTATCAAGATCGATTAAACCGGTGCTCCATACTTTTGATTCCACATTTGGATTCCATATTTTAATTTATTCAATAGCGAAGTCGGAGTTTGCGCTGTCACGAAAGACAGCGATCCACTAGCGTATCAATTATTAACGTGGAGCGTGGGGTACGGGGACCATCGGTAACGTCGGAAATTGTGTCTTCTCCGGGATATATTTTCGTGCTTGGTACAGTGAACTCTGGCTGACACTATTTTCAGACGTGACCTATCATCCGTTTTCCAATAAAATCGGCTCACTCCAGGTGACCGAATCGACAAACGTGTCGCAAATAGTACGCCCATCCATCCGTCCATCCCCGTATGATAATCCGCAATTGCGTTGTTACAAACGATACTTAGGCCGACCGACGTAGACAGATATATGCAAATGTCCTCGGAACGGTCGGATATGTGTCTCCCCTACAGCGTCCACGTTGGTCGCGATGGATATTCCAAGTTGTGCTTACAGGAAGCAGGGAGATTGGTGGACGTATGTGTACGTCCATACATGCGCGTACATTCAAATGGGGGTTGCGACCGTCTGGCTCGAAAGGGTTGATTACTGACGGTCAGCGACTGCTCAGGGCTGCCACGTATTGTAGGATTTTGCACAATAAAACGTCTCGTCGCAAACGACCGTGGTGAATTAACTCTTGTAGAATAGAATGGAATAACAAAATATAGAATAACGTTTTATTACGCTGTGGTCCAATATCTCGAAGTAAATGCAACGATTTACATTATTCCTTTGTAGTGTTATTATTCCGTACAAAAATATGAAGTGCGGAAAGTTGAATATAAATCTCATAAATAAAGACAATGGAGGCAAAGAGACTGTAGGAAGTGTAGGAAATGTAGAAAGTTAGTAAATTACAAATATGCAGTATTAATAGGTGTATAGTCGCAGATAAAGATGTAAACTGAAGTTAAGTAAATGTGTACAAAATATGTCTTTAAACACGCACTTTATCAGTATAATAATTAGCGTACGTGCATACCATCTCCTTTGAGGCATCAAATTAATGTAGTAAATTAATTAGACATAGGTCCATTAGGAATTCATTGCGGATTACTCTGTGGGGTCATTGGGGCGTACGCCTCCACGTTCAGGGGTGAATTCACGTTGAAGTTACCCTACAAGTTGTCGCTCTTCTCGACCCTGCTGCGTCATATACTTTTTACAATAGAAAAAACTCTCGTCTTTAACAATTCAACCGCATTGTACTGCACCATTCGCTACGTTGAAAACTGTCGTAAACTGTGTTTGTAAGCTAAGTGTTAAGTTGCTTCTGTTAACATCTTATTTAAAATTATTTAGAGCGTGACTGCCGTTCCTAAATTTCGATGGAAGTAATTTTGGAATAGCGCCGACGTAAAATGGATTGAAATTTTGATCGTAATGCTCAGCGCGAGCTTTATTGAATTTTTGAACGGAAAAATAATACTAATTGCGCGATGTGAAGATTAGCATGCTTCGTTATTGTATTTTGCCGTGATGATATCTAATTAAATAACCGTTCCGATAGAGCAGTTGTCAAAGTAGTGTACATATTTGTGAATTGTGAGGCTTTCGCGATATTGCGACTCTTTACTTTGGTGCCGTCTTTGCCAAGTTAATTAAATTAATACCTTAAGTAGCGTGAGTCTACGCATGCACGATATACCCGTGGGAATTTTGTTGGCAGAATTCCGGACACACACACCGTGCTGCGTCCGGGGACTGCCCTGTCCCTTGGCAGCGAGATTCATGCTTGAGTGCCTCGAACGCAACATGAAAACCTTGAACTATATTACGAAGCTATGAACAAGTTATTAAAATTTATGTATTCTCTTTGGAAGAAACATGCATCCTACTGTTCACAGTTTGTTTTATGTTTATCAGATATAAATTATTGCAAGTGGCACACATTTAAAATCTTACTCCTCTTTTTTCAATTTTATTATATTTTTCCGATTGTATAAGTACGCATCCAGCTTTTTAAAATATAAAAATAAGAAAATCTATGCAAAGCACGAGCCAAATCAGATAGAACACATGCATGTCACGCTGTCAAATATTTTTATGCAAGAAGTCATAAATATCTTGTTCGATTTGAAGCTATCTGGTGCATTCATATTTTGTGGACGCGGTGAATGCTTAAATCTATTTGAAGATCACATGAAGAGGAAAATAAGGTTTTTATTAGCGAACATGTCAATGTCGTTTACGAAATTCCGCGTGCGCGTTATTAGCGGATTCCATCGCGGGCGTTCGTCTCGGCGCGTCGCGACGCGGTGCGTCAACGTCCACGAGGTCTCGGGGCCTGCCACGCAGGGGTTGCAGGGAGGGTGCCAATGTTGGCTGAACGTAGGCAGAAAAGGGAGAGGGAGGAAGAGACAGAGAGAGAGAGAGAGAGAGGAGAGAGAGGAGAGAGCAGGCGATAGCGCGGAGGGAGTCGCAGGAGGGGAAGGATGCCGGGCGTCGCGGCGCAACCTGCCGCACCCAGCAAAGCGCCTGCTCCTCTTGAACCGGCAAAACGTATACCTGACGACGACGACGACGCCGTAGACGCGCGTCGTCCACGCTGTTGCTAGGCGCGCTGCTACTCCATTCTTTCCGTCCTCGTCCGATCGTCGCACCGACGCCCACCGACCGACGACGCCGAGTGCTTCGTCCGTCCGACCGTCCGTCCGTTTACCGATTCGTTCACGACGCCGCGACGCCGCGACGCCGCGCGTCCACGGTACCCGGAGACCTTCGAGCGAGTCAAGGTCGCCCCGCGTCGCGACGTCCGATTCGCGAGGATATCCAATATCGTGCGGTACTATTGCGTGGAAATCGGCGACGCGAATTGCTGATTTCGAGGGAGGATCATCAAGATGTTTGCAGTGATGTAGACTCTGAGAGCGATCGGCATGTGAAAATGATCTCGAGAGATAATTGTCATTAACGTGAAGGTTAATTAAGGCAGTAAGTCTGAGACGCGCGAAGGGTGGTCGTGAGATTGAAGAGATATCAGAAAGGGAGTGATAGGAAGTGAAAACGTAGAGGCATTTAGAGCTCAAGGGTAAAGCGCTCTTGACGAAATGAACGTTTCGTCGGAAAAGAAGGTGAGATAAGACTAGATTGAGATTTGTGCAAAAAATCTTACGGTACTTCTCTACAGTTTCTTAAATTGAAATTTATCAAATAAATTTTTTAATTGAAGATTTCTTTGTCAATTTAAGCAAACTCAAAAAAATTATCTTATCATTGTTTTTTTAGTAAGTCTTTTTCTGCTGTTATCTAAAAAGGAACTTTTTAGGGAAGAGCTGTAGCAGGTTCTAAATTGATAGAGTTAAGTGATTTTTTTAAAACTTTACAGTTTTACGACGGCGATGTTAAATGTGCGAGTAAATTTGGAGGAGGTCGATGAGTCGGAAAATCTCGGGGGATCGTGGTAGCGTCTAGTACGAGCGGAAGTGTTGGAGGATAAAACTCGGGGTCGTTGGTTGATCTGGTGACGATGAGAGGTGGAAGATTTCGTAGCGCGGTGTCAAGGTTGCACGACCTTGGTCCGGTCAGTGACACGAACGGCGAAATTCCATAAAATCGGGCGTGTCGTATGATGCTCTTCGTAACTTTCATGTTTCTTTCATTGAGAGTAGCATATATGTTTCTTGTTTGCTAAAATCTTCAATTTTGGCTTTTTTATAGATATCAGATTTTCTACATACGCGTTACACTGACTTGCCTATATAAGCGCATCGCTAATAAAATTTAAAGATTATACGAAGAACGTTAATGTCTTCCTCTTTTCTTAAAATTTTTTGTGTCATAAACTTCATGATATCGTAAAGGATATAATAATAAAAAAGAATTCGAAAGAAAATATTTGTTGGCGGTAACATGAATAATGTACATTTATTTGTTTAAAGAATAATCTTCGTGGAATGATCGAATACTTCTTGTCATTCGCAGGGCACAATAGCCTCTTCGCGGTTACCCTTTGAATTTTTTTTAACGATATTGCCATGGGACTTACAAGCTCTATTGGTGCAATTTACGATTCTTACCGCAGGACAGTTTCAAACTACTCGAAAGTTCAATGGTCTACATAGTTTTCAGTACACATTCCTGTTTCATGCTAATACGATTTTACGAGATCGACGTAGGCGTAACTTTGTAAAATTTTATGAGATACACGACAGAGAGAAAGAGACAGAGAGCAATTTAGTCTGGCTGCTGTCAATTTTTGAGGTCGCGTATATGTTCGGGAATTTATAAGAATTTACGTGCGAATTTATATCAGGATTATATCAGAAAGGATTGGAGGAATGCCGTGTCATAAGAATAATTTAAAGATATATTGCATGGACTAGGGTAAAATTTATTTTGATAATCTATCCATTACAGAATATTTTTTAGTGTAAAAATAGTCCAATATTTTTTTACTAGCGTCTATATTTATTAGATCACACAAAGCATTCTCGCGCGTAAATATTATTTCGATCTTAAATATATCTTGAATCGTTTTTTAAAACCATTTAATAATTCTAAGCTAGAATATGATGATCTAATTCTTTAATTTTAATTGAATTAAAATTTCGTCATAAAAATTACTAGTTACATGTTAAAATACTTAATTAAAATACTCGCCAGTTAATATAAGTTTTATCTTAAAAAATGATTATTATTATACGTGTGTGATTTCGTAAAGATATCGGTAGTTCATTCACATATAGGCAGGATGGGTTGCAATGCGGTGGTTGCTGGCTGCAGTGACTGCGGGTGAACTTAGGCGGTGTCCCGCAGTTTGGGGTAGGTTAGGTAGATATATCCGCACGCGATTCCCTTATTAGTCACAAGGCTTCTTAAGGAGACAGCGAATCATTTTTCGAGCGCCGAATATAGCTAGCGATAGCCTGTCTCGCAATTTCACGCATCCGTTCGTCTGAAAAATATTTACGACGACTTTACTACCTCCTTTCCTCAGGAACGATCACGTCGCTCGTAAAATTGCAACTAAAAATCTAGATCGCACGCCATCAAATTAGCATGACAGGGATATGCGAAATTTATCGATCTCGCACTGTTTGCTCGAACTGCTTGTAACTTACAGTCTCGCGTGTATCGTACGTGTTTCTTCGAACGAATTTGTAAGCTATATAATGTTCGGTTTTTTAATATACTTTTTTTATATATTTTTTTAATTTTATTTTTTTATATGCTTACTAGAACTCTACAGGCGCGCGCGCTCTGATTAAGTAACACATAACACATTACATTCAAAGTACTTGCTTAACCCTTTTACACACAAATTGTCAAAACGCAACCAAAGTGACTCGCATCAAGATCGAGATCGAGTTTTAAGACAACTAATCAGCATCGCGGAAAAGACACAACAATGGACTTTCCATGCTTTTTTTAGAAAGGGATCGTTGTCAATTTATCTTAATCGTGTCGACTACGTAGACGTGATCCTATCTAACGGTCCTATCGGAATAATCAGCAGAATCGGAAGAACGAGACATCGAGAGGGTAGCTGAGAGTCGTTGATCGAAGAAGGACACGCCAGAGGACACGGTCCTCTAGTGCACCTGTCGCCCGACTGTTTGTGCCGAACGTATCGATTCGGCGGGACTGGCAGTATGCAGTGAACGGGAGAACGGAAGAACGGACGAAACAACGGTTTGTGAAAATAGAAGACTGACCCGGACATTCGTTTAACTCCGCCTCATCGTACTTGTGCTGAAACTATACTGTTAATCGTTTGTACGACGGCCGGTTCGCAGGACACGGCGAGTCCTTTGATTTAATCGACGATCCAGTTTCGTCACAGGGAACAAAAGAGTACGCATTGGCAAACATGAATGGCTGAACATTGATCGCTCGAACGCGGACGAGAGAACTTTCCTCAAAACCGTCGGGGTTATACGTATGTTTACTTGGACCGTCGCATCGCCCCAGTAATTTCGTGTATTTCCTCGTGGTCCTGTGTGTTCCGTTTTGGAAACCAGTGATAAGTGGTGGGTGATGATAAGTGGCCCACCGTTTCGAATGAAGTGGTGTTAGGATGATGGTGGAGCGTGTCGAGGATCACCTCTTCATGTATCGACGCCCCGTCTACCGCGTCTTCCAGTACCTCGAAACCACCGAGTAAGTATATCATCCGAATGCATCTCGTAACTCTTACGTGAGGAAGATTTAATTACTTGCAGTAATATGCCGATCATAATAAGGAGAAATTGGCGTTTAAATTTTAAGCGATTTTGAGACCCAGAATTATTATCTGACTCAATTGTTGAAATAGGTAATAGTAAAGTAGACAAATTAGCAGCGAAAACATCTAATTTCGAGTTTAACATTGCTCTGGTGGGTTCGTCGATCCCTGCGAAATCGAGCGGCATGAAATAACACTTGGAACCCTCTGACGCTTAATATAGGCGTTTAAATGAGGGGCTTGTCTCGTTCGAGAAACAGCCCGTGGCAATTTCCGTGTATAAAGGCTTTGATGGCTCCTTCTAATTTGTGAATGAAGGTATGACAGCGGCACAGAGTTACAGGTGCGTAAAGAGATAGATGCGAGACAGGCGCAAGGAAACCAGGGGATGAAAGAGCCAACTTCCGTGGAGAACGTTCCTTTCGGGTTCTCCCGTTATGTCGATGGCGCTAGGTAACCATGGCAAAATCGTCGCCATCGACCGCAACTGGCTCGCAACCGCTGCTAATTGCCGTCATTAACAATTCCATATTGTCGGAGCGTTGGTCATTGCTTTCCGCCTAGAATTTCGTGTTTCTCGAAATAGCCAAATCGAAATTCTGCTCGCTAATGTTGATATAATTTAAAAAATACAATTAACCATTGAATATTAAAATAGATAATTAAAATGTTTCTTGTAATTCGTAAAGCTTTAAAACGAAATTTTATATCGCGGTTTTGAAAAATTAATTAAATAGAAAATAAACACTTCTTTATTTGGTTTACGTTACTTCGTTATGGCAATTAGAATATTTGAATGATGTTGCAACTGTTATTAACTCCATCATTTAGCAACAACGAATCATTCGATTATGTTTCAATTAAATTGATGCTAATTAATCTCTGTGAGATAGAGAATATTTCATATCGGTTGCCACAGAGTTTTATTGATATTTTGATACTTTATAGAAAGAATACTTTATACATGAACATCATGAACGCGCAAAATATATATAAAGTTTTATTTCTTTCCGATCGTTTTCTTATCTTGACATATGGGAAAGACTAAAATTTATAAGAGAGATGCGCGGATATGTATAAGCCGTGTCTCGTACTTTCCGAAGTAACAAGGAGGACAAGAGTCAGAGGAGAATGGTTAAAAATGAGAAAAGTTCGGTCGGAATTTCTCATGGGACTTGAATAGCCGAGATATGACGAAGAACTTTCGAAGGACATCTGCGTGACACGTTCACAAGTGGCGTTCGCAGGGCGACGCAGTCTCAAACTGCGAGTACCTATAGCTTCGAATTGTCATCATTCCAGTCGCGCGCGCTGGAAACTATCGAGTCTGATAATACAAACGAGAGAGTCTTATCACGCGATTACAATATGCCATTAATGAAAATTACTTGGCTGGTTCGTTGACGATGAGATACTCGGATTTGTTTGCTTAATCAATCACTCGTTAATTGAGGTATAAGCATGGCAGAGTGGACCGCAGTTTTGAGGATAACTATATCGAACGATATAGTTATTTTGGAGAAGTTTGGAACGGTTCCATCTTTATGGTTGATGTCATGACTGATCTCGCTGTTACTTTAATACCGCACCGGCGCTCTTTTATTGTCGTAAAATTCGTATCGACCGGAGCGTTTTGGAACTTTATTTTCGTAAAATTTATCGATCTGCCAATGGCCATTAATTTTAGAATCCAGAAAGACCGTCGTCTTTTTATGTGTCCACTGTCCACTACTCGAGGGTCTTTTGGACAATCTTCACATAAGAACGTCGGCTTTCGATTTTATAGCTTGCACAGGGGTTTAAATTAATTGCCGGCGTCTCGCGTGTATTGTAGCGTTTCAGAAATTGCACTATACTTTCTTTTTATCTCTGACGTTTATTTCTTTTGTCTCGCTCCCGTGCTCCCGTTGTTGGTGAACGAAGGAATACTCGATTCTGTCCCTCGCATTCTGTCTGCCGCGCTTCACGTCGCCGACGTTCTTCTGGCGACTATACAAATGTCATTAAAATTTTCCGCGCTCTTATACATCGTGAAGCGAGATGTGCCGTCATCAACGGCAATCGAACTGTCATCAGGCTGACACTATGACTCGATGAAGAAATTGAGGATGCAATTGCTTGCATGCGCCACCGTTTTCTCGGCTCTTCTATTCCATCGGGATGCGGTGCCAAGCGCGAATTCCAATCTTTCTTCACGCCGTGACTATATCCAATTCACATTATTTGCATACGTGTACTCTCGTGGTGTACGAGACTGCTTATCGTCACAAGCACCAACATCAACGTACGCCGTTTGCATAAATAGTCCTGAAAGAACGTTTACCGATCGATTTATGATGCAAATGTTTAAATTAAAGTCTAAGATATCTTCAAGAGATGTGATATATAAAAAGATAGCTCCAAAGCTTGATAACTAAAAAATTCTCTTTAGAATGCACCACTGATAGCAGCTAACGATAATGTCTTTGCACTAAACAATTGTTTTTGTCTTTTCTTTTACATAATGATACCAACTGTGAGAAAGCGATGAGTATGTGTTCTGCGTTATTCGCGATTATGACGTTCGCATCAGCTGCACCTCGTTCTAATGATGCATTGTTTCGCATCGCATTGCGTAATCGATGTAGTGACGATTGTTCGTGAGAATCGTCCGATGATTCTTTTACAATCAGAAAAGAGAGAATTGAATCACTCGACTTATTCTCGTTATTGTTTCATTGCTCTTACCTAATGCTTCATGCATGCACGTGGCAAAGTTATTCTTTTATTGTGTTGTTATCTTTTTACTTCAGCACAACGGCACATTTTATGTACATACGTCGAAATACTCGTTAGCCTGGTTAAATTCATTAACTCTTCTCACTCTCTTCGTCCCGATAATTTACGGTGGATCGGGATTCGCTGTAGTGAATTTCTCGACGTGTGTCACGTAATTGGAATTCAGGCCGGCTTATTCAAGTGGTTCCAACCGGATTCACCGTGTGTACCGTAAGCGCAAAGGATCATCGCTTTCGCTAATCGGAATCGCGATGTAAAATCCAGAAACTTGTGCGTTTCAAAACACGCATCAGCCAGCCGTTCCTTCGAAACCCCCTCCGAAACTAATCCTTTCGTCTCGTTGCCGTGCCCATCGCGTATCTCTTCATCTTACAAAACTGTCGTAAGTCAAGATTAAGTACGATGCTCTCAGCGGATCGTATTTTAAGATTTCCTTCGGTAGTGCGCGTAGATTCTCGTTTTTTTAATTCCAAAGCGACACGACTCGCAGGTGCAATTCATAATTCAATATTCCGAATACGCGAGCCGTTGATTTACTATTTATCCCGATAGAAAAATTGTATTGTCGAATATTTTTTAAAAAAGATTTGCTTTTGAAACCCGCGGAAATTGAGGCGCGAAGTCTAACTCGGTCTAACTCTCGATTCCTCCATGGTTCTTAAAGAGCCGTAGGCGATCGATGGTAGGGTTGTTACGTTGCAATGTTTCTTCCAGTATCGCCGTTTGATACGCGCTCCGTATCCAGGATCGTGCTGATAATCGGTCAATATATAAGCAAATTGGCAGGTATGACGAACCTCGAAGAGACACGCACCAAGAGCACAACTTATTATTCCTAGGATAAATGCACCTCTGATCGACGCGTACCTAAATTGCATTCGTACATAAAGATACCTACATGAATCCTTCTATTTTCTGCGAGAAAAACATACAAATACGCACGCGATAAATAACGTGGCGATATATAAACATGTAAGTTTCTTTATAAGCTCACTTTCATATGCAAATATATTATACCTCTTCATTTCCGACAAAAAAGTAGAAATTTAAGAATTTTTGATGTTCCATATTGGAACGAATTGAACAATGCAAGGAACAGTGTTTGTTACGTTTTAAATTTTACTTATTTCTATAAATTTTTTGAGAATTATGTAATAAACTTTTATGTAATGAGGGAGGCACGTGATTAAAATAAGTATTTCCGTCCATGATACGAGGCGATGTTTGATTCTGCTATACGCGTGAATTAGAACATCCCGACAAAGACACGTTACAGGTCCGCACGTGGTGCGGAACTTCGGATCAATTCAGCCGCGCATGACTATTAATGCCCGTTATTTCCTTGTTCTTTGACGCCCTTGAAACTTGTATGAGCTAAAACAGAAAATCATCATTAAATTTAATGAACGAAAAAAGATGCAGTCTGATGCGCGCGATTCGAAATTTCGATGTCTAGGCTACATCAACGAGTAGTTACGTTAGTATTATATTAAAGTTGCCTAGGACTTCTCTAGACATGTATAATAGCGAAACACTCTTGTCATTTACGAGCAGCAAAATAAAGTGGAGAAACATTGCTGAGTTTTGTAACTTGAAAATATATCCTGATATTGGAAACCAATTGACGAAATTAAATTAATGGAGACTAAATCTTCGGTATATAACGTATCTTATTAATAATAATAAAAAATTTCGCACCGTGCCATTATGTATAATAATATATAGAATTATATATGATATATATACAAGTTGACCTATAAGATAAGTGAAAGATTAAGATCTATACGAGAATACCTTGTCGAACAATTACGTACGCCGGCTGGCGTGAGATAATAACTATGTGAGCGCGAGCTTGCCGGTCGCGTTTACCACGCTGATCACATTTAACAAACTCGGCCGCGGTCCCAAGCAGTCTACTACCGACCGACGTCGCGTAGCGATACCGGAATCGCAACGCGTTATAAACACATGTCTATGGGAATTATCAATGCGTCCCACACGCGTCGCGCACGGACACACTCGCGGCGGAGAAAAAGGGAGTTTGAGAGAGGAGAATGGCAGGTTGTCTGTTCCGACTGGTCGAGGCGATCAGTTTCTGTTCGGCTTCGAATGTGCACGCACGCACGCACGCACCCATCGTTGCGAACAGAAGCGAAAGGGGTGTTTTCGATAATTCAGACAGTGCCATGGATCGAAATATCGTGAGATTTCGTTTTTGTGAGAGTGGACGTTATAATCTATATCGGATTTAATTAGATTCCAGATAAATAGTTTTCTGTGTGTCGGAAACTATCAAGAAGAAGAAAAGAATTTTAGATGCATTTCTACGAATAGGGCTACGTCCGTTTGTGTTCAGTCATAATGTCACTTTACGTCAACGTGAAAAACAGAAGAAAAGAATATATATTTATATTGATACAGTAGTGCGTGTAAATTTATCGCCGATATACTTGTTGTTGGTGAAAACGTCGAAAATTGCAAGTTAGAGAGAAAAATCCTATAAATTCCAAAAGAGAAAATTATTTGATCTGCTGAAGTTGTGTTAATCGTATCGCAGAAATTTTCTGTTATTAAGCGAATTTTTATGTCTTGACAAAAGAGATATTGCAATGGAAAGCTTGTTTTAATTAATAGCTATTAATTTTTTTTATTAAGAAAAAAGGTAAATAAAAAAATGAAAAAACTATAGGTAGTCATCGCGAAATATGTCCCAAGTTTTTTACTTCGCTGCGGTCAGCGTCATGTGTCCGTTATGAATTCTTCAATTACTCTTGGCTCTCTCATTTTACTACTCGTCTCATCTCGAGTGTTACATTGAGAATATGTGATCTTCTCGGCCAAGAGGGAATCATGTTACGGAGAAATATAAAAATAATTGACAGGAGATAGATTGCCGTGTCAGAATTAAATATTTAAATCAACTTTAATCTCTTTCACCTCTGTTATTTTGAAAAATAGATCAATTTCGCTTCTATGTAAACGTCCCACAAAAGAAAACATTTGAACGACAGGTTGTGGAAAAAATTGGAGAGTTTTAAAAGGGTCAGTTAGATTATCAAACTTTGGGAAAGTAATTAGTGAGTGAATAAAATAAAAAGTTAACTTGAATGTTTATTGTACTGATAAAATATATTGATAAATAATAATAAAGGCTTTTGAGAGAAGAAAAAGGCCGGGGAAATAAAGAAGAATCGATTGTTATCGGGATGGTGCTCGGCTAATTGTGCGGAAGCCAATTGCGTTTTGCAATTACTTACGGATATTCGGAAAATGTTGGAACTCGTGGAACGCAAAGCCAGGATCTCTTGGCCTACGTGTCGTCCTCAAAATCTCGACACCTTTGGGAAGAATTCCAAAGGAGACGTGCTCTTGAGACGCAAGGAAAATTGCACGCACGAGAAACGATGGAGAAGAGACAGCAAGGGCTTGCTTTGCTCTCTGGGCCAGCTGGGTTGCAGCGATTCTTACAGTCCAGACACGCTGGGGACGTGGAGATTTCATAAAGTGTCTCACCCGAGGTAAAGACACGTCCGTGATGGCGTTATTACTGCGACAAACCGTGTCTCTGATTATCGTTCTCAGAGCGAGCTTCAATTACCGAACATCCTAAACAATTGCGCTTCTCTCTGCATTTTTTCTCACAAAATTGATTGTTAATCAACTAAATATATAATGTCGATTAATTTGAACTTAACGGATAAGTAACTTATCATATCTATACAGATAACCATTTAATTTGTATTTTAATCCTTTTCGCGGATTAAGACAAGTGTATTGATTATATTTTTTATACATGATCTTCCGCGCGTGCGGATGCTGTAATGGTCAAACGATGCAAAAACGCAATTGAGAAAGTAATAGTGAAAGGTATATAAGCTGCGTGGGCGATATAGTTGCAGGTGCGCAGAGGTATCAAGGCGGGTCAGGGCCGGGGTGCACCGCGACCCTCTCTCGCCCTTTTTTGTATCAGCACAACTTCTTGTCTTACAGGGCAGTTGCTGAAATTAAGTAGCTGTGATTTTGTAACGAATAGAGAGAATGAAATGAAAGAAACATTACTCTTTAAAGATCTGTCATTTTTATACATATAGCGCAAAAGAAAAAAATATATATATATATTTATAAACTTGTAAATATCAGGATAATGTTCAAATATTAAGAGAACAAGGTACCGGTAGAAATTAATAAGAAAAAAAGAAAATTAGCAAGAAAATTAGAAATGTTTGCACGGCTTATCAAGAAGCCGAGATCAATTCCCGTTTCTGTTTTCAATTCCCATCTGATATACTCCTCGACGAGAAATAATCTCACGCGATACAACGTCATATTAATTATTAACATATCGCGTAAGTAGTTATTTATATCTACCTGCGCGATTTGCCTGAATACCTGATGACGGTCTTTCCTCACGCGCAGCGCGTACTCGCGCGTAATTTATATCACATGTCCTTTCGATAATTCTACCACCACCTATGATTCGCGAGATCGTAAACAAACAAGTCCCCGTTGCACACGTGTTGCAACAATTCCCGGCTTGCGATTGCAAACTGTGTCGTGCTTAAGTATCTCGGCATAAAACTCGTGCGGCGCGTTGGGACTTTCGGTTAATTTCGCAAACTTGAACGGTCGCGAAGAGAAATCTCGCGGGTGGACACCAATCGGCTCGTCTTCGATTTTTATTATTACCATTACCGATTTTTTCATGAAAAGTCCTCCTTTGTGCTCGAACCGGCTCGAACTCATTGTCAGATATGCAGGATGTCGCGAGGATTTTGCGTTCAGAAACGTAAAAGTCGATTTTTTCAAGGTATTTCACCCCTCCTTTCCCCTCCTTAATATGTTTAAAGAGCACTTATAGAAAAAATATGTGTTTCTTATTTTGATCTATGCTACACATATCTGAAGCTGATTAGAATCTTAGGGAAACAGTTGCGCGTGCTTCCTTGTTAGTGCAATAATATATCAGGGTGCCTTGGTGCACTCTCATAATTCTATTCGTGTAATTGCGTCCGCGATGATTTACGTGCGCGGCCATATCGGTTTACGGCCGCGGTCGTAATGTGGATCGGTAACATTATGCGAAGAATCGGGTGAACTTTCGCGCGGTACGTGCATAAATTGGTTCGGCAGCGGATAGAGCCAGCTCGGACTTTTCTGGAGAGCGCAATTTGCACCGAAATCCGTTATAATGCGTAAATTCATGTCGAAAATGGTATATCTTCAAATCCGATCCACCAGATGTAAACTTATCTCCGTGTCATCGATTTTATGTCACGCTGAATTTTCTCGTTTGCACAGTATGAAAGTTGCTCTTGTTGAGACTTTTCTGTAAAGAAAACTTGGAAATATGATTTTTTTATTTTAGTAATATACAGAACGTCTTGAGAAAAGAATAAACACGTGATATTAATCTTTTTTATTCAATCTAATGTTTAAATTTACATAAAACGATGAAGAATTTGTAAAATTTCAAAAATGGGGAAGTTTGAAGATTGTCTCTTAGAAAATCTTTTCTCAAAATTTTCTGCTTTATACGGCAATCATATCTGAAGTAAACAAAGTATAAAGTTACGAAACGTAAATTTAGAGCATGATCGATTCTTCCTAAGAGCTTTGCACGCCGATCAGTGTCGTGGTTGCTGGCTCTCAGCGCAAACACTTGGTGCCTGATCGACGGCATTCCTTAGCCGGACGTTGCTCGTAATATACATTTGCATTAATAATCGCATTTCAAACAGTTCACGGTAATGTTTTGTGCCATTTCGATCGTGTCGAAAGAACTGTATTGCGAGAGCGTCTCATCGAAAAGCGTTTTAATTGTCATTGCGAATTTATTGTCTTAATTATTATACATTGTATAATGTTAAATGCATGAACATTACATGACTGAACAATATATTCACGCGGACGACTTCGCAACGACCCGCGCGATCTTGACAGTCATTGATCCGCGCGCGGATGTCATCAACCAGGCAATCGTGACTGTTCGATAACGGTCGACGAGATGCGACAATCCGATTTGTCTCGCTGCATCTCTGCGGCGCTGACGCGATTTTTCACGATTTCTTGTGACAGTTCTCTGGTCACGGTAACATCTGAAAGCGTCGTTCGGTTTCGCAAGAGCGAGCTATGTGCTATTGCGCGACGGCGTGGTGGGACTCGCGATTGCATTTGTTGCAGCCGCGGGATGCAACGTTCACGTATCCGACAGATCGAAACGCGAGTGCTCTTCAGGGTGAGACGAATTGTCACGAGACTGCATGGGTCGCGCGAATTATTCTTGTCGCGACTTCTGTTGGAATCGCGCGTCTCCTCCCTCTGATACGCCTGAAGCAAATGCGATGCATTGTTTCATCTCTCTTTCCCTGCTGCCTGCAGAGAAAAAGAAAAATAACAATTCAGAAAAATGTATGAATTATATATATTCTTGATTGTGCAGGATAACGCAAAATATATGGATTAATCAACGGTGAACGCGTCACAAAGACACCGTTGATAAATCTCAGATGCTTGACGCTCAACACATCCAGATTGATTTTTAAAATATTCATAGTTTATGAGTAGTTCGATAAGAATCCAGTCGTTGCCATAGCACTTGATTTAATTCCAAATGAAATAATTAAGATAATAGATAATTATTTTCATTGATCGAGCATCGGAGTTTCCTGAAAGTCATTAGGCGGTGTTCAATCTTTAGAGGGCTGCAGAGTTCTTTTTTTGTCACGAAAAGTTAGGTCTAGAAAATAATATAAAAATTCTTAAGTACTGCATTTCATGTGAATTAAAAGAATATTTCCTTTTTATGATCAGAGACATTATAAAGTCTCTGCGACCTCTAAAGATAAAAGTCGTTAAAACGATAGCACGGAAAGTCGAAAACGCGGAGACCTCGGGTCTGGTTTTGCCGCAACGGAAAATTTCGTAGACAATCTTTCATGAGACACGCTGATTAATTGATCTTTACTAAGCGCGGGACCTACGTTCGTTACACGAGCGGTTTTATGAAATAATGCATAATTGACGCGGTGCAGCGAGCGTTCATTAAGTCGACCCTTTTGTTTTCTTTTCCACGCAGCCATGAGGGGATGAGCACTGGAGCAGGAGATGGAGGTGGAGGCGGTGTCGGAGGTGTCCAGAGCAGCGGCGGTGGAAGGAACACCCCGCCGCATGGCTCGCCCACCCCCATGGATAAGGCGACCTTAAAAGTCCATCTTCCCAACGGTAAGTTATTCCTCCCCGAAATACCTCAAAGGACCCGTTGCGTTAGACGAGAAAATGAAGAGACCGGTTGACGAGACTCGCCTCTCGCTAAAACAAATAAAATCGTCTCGCCAATCAGGATATTATTATTACTTTCTTATGTTCTCGAACGTGTTTATTTCTCATTTGTAAATGTTGTATCAGTCGAAAGATAAAGATTGTATAGATAAATTTCGCCAGCCTTTATTGATTAATTTCTCTTCTTGCAAGATGAATAAGAACGAATCTATATATCCCGCTAAATACCATAAAAACGAAATATGTGTGCCCTGAGAAGAGAAGAGACATACAGGTTTATCAATTCTATTGTTTGTTTCTCAATACTGTAATTCAGGTGGGTTCAACGTCGTCAAGTTCGGTGATGCAATCGACGTTAGAGGTATCATCTCTTTGGTAACTAGTCGATTAGCCGTTGGTACTAGACATTATCGAAATCTGTACGCGATGAGACTACATCATCCCGGATCCGGAGAGAGTTATTGGTTGCATCAGGATACAACGATGTATCAGGTATGTACCAGCGTATCCAGCATATCGATATATTCTGTTTCTCGCAATTTACTCGACGTATTCGTCTTAGGTGCAAGAAAAGTACGAGCGAAAGCATCCGCATTGCGAATGGAGGTACGAGCTTCGAGTGCGTTATCTTCCTCAGAACCTAAATGATCTCTACGAGAAGGATAAGGTCACGTTTTACTACTATTACGATCAGGTACGATAATATGTCAGTCGACAATTATAAGCGTGATGTTTAACGTTTCAAAAAGAAATTGCAAATTACATTTATCTATGCGCATTTAGGTGCGAAACGATTACCTGCTTGCGAATCACGCCACTCTGGATCAGGACGTTGCGGTTCAGCTCTGCTGCCTGGAGATTCGCTATTTTTTCAAGGACATGCCGCAAATTGCTCTGGACAAGAAGAGCAATCTGGAATATCTGGAACGTGAGGTAGAGTTTCTCGATGCGACAAATCTTGGCCGCGACAATAACTTGGATTTCACGGCAATATAGTCTGCATATTCGCATTCATTCATTCCTCTCGCCGTACAAAATATACGAGTAGAATGTATCTCTTTCACAGGTCGGTCTACACAAATTCTTGCCGCGTTCGGTGCTGAACGGGATGAAGCCGAAGGCGCTCCGAAAATTGATACAGCAACACTTTAAAAAAGTCGCGGCGTTGTCTGAACTCGAGTGTATGTTTAAATTCTTCGATCTTCTACGGGCGCACTATCGATTCGACCAGGAGAGGTTTATATGCGCCTTAGGGGTAAGCATAGGGAAATCTAGCGTATATTTCTTATAAAAATAAAGCAGTTTTTAAGCGATAAAAATATGAAAAATACATGCTCTGCATACGTAGACTTTATGTTCACTTTTCGTATTTATTATACTCAATCGCACTTACAACTTTTATTCTATAACTTGCAGTCGAGCTGGTCAATACCTGTAGAACTAGTCATCGGACCGGACTTAGGTATATCTTATATGGCTCATCGAGGCGGAACAGTGGTACATTTTACTATACATCTTTTATATTATATATATATTTTTTGAATATAATTTTATGGTAACTTTTTAGATAATAAAAAAAAATAACTAATTTTTAAAAATAAAATTTTGATTATAGCCGACTAGGATGGCAGAATTTTCGCAAATACAATCCATTCAAACATTGGTGTCGGATTGCAAAGAACATGCGAAGGCGTGCATTAAATTGAGAGTCGCGGGTGCCGCGGAGACTCTCAGTATCACTTGTTCCAGTCTGGATCAAGCGGAAAGCCTCGCGGATTTGATTGATGGATATTGTAGACTGGTCACAGGCAGTAACACTTCATTGTGGAACAGAAAAGGTAAGAATAAAAATATTATTGTTGCTATTACGTGACAAAAATCTAATAAATGTTATCTTTGACTTCTTCATACTATTTAAAAAAATATACAAATTATTTCTTTAACCTACTTTATAAAAACTTGTTCTATTAATATTAATAAAGTATATTAAGTCTCCCTTTATTCTGTATTCGCAAGCTGGATCATGGAAGAATTATCCCTGTCCATGCAAAGGTAAACAAACTAGAAAGGCGTTGTTTTATATAAGTTTTGAATATTTTGTGAGAATGATACCATTTTATTTATACGTGCGCAAAATGTGATTTTAATTATAGATGCACAACCGCCGAAATATAGGCAAGATGGTGCCAACAGTCCAGCGGAAAAGAACGCCGGTAAAACTGGAACTATTTTGTCTGAAGATTATGCGGAGATCGTCGACGAAGAAGGAGATTATTCGACCCCAGCTACTCGAGACTATGAGATAGTCCGAAATCAAGTAGAATTAGGTGAAATCATAGGGGAGGGTCAATTTGGTAACGTCCATAAAGGATCATACAAAGGAAGAGATGGTCAAACCATCGCTGTTGCCGTCAAGACTTGCAAGGTCGATGCGGATCTTGCCACTGCCGAGAAATTCCTCGAAGAAGCCTATATTATGCAGCAGTTTGAGCACCCGCATATTATCAGATTGATCGGAGTCTGTTCAGAGGCGCCGATTTGGCTCGTGATGGAATTAGCCAGACTCGGAGAAATGCGCGCTTATCTACAATCTAATAAACACCGTCTGGATCTTGCCACACTTCTACTGTATACCTTCCAATTGAGCACTGCCCTCTCGTATCTCGAAAGCAAGAAATTCGTGCATAGAGATATCGCTGCAAGAAATGTGCTGGTTTCATCACATAGTTGCGTCAAGTTGGCGGATTTCGGCCTTAGCAGATGGGTAGAAGATCAGAGTTATTATACTGCGAGCAAGTGTAAGCTGCCAATTAAATGGATGGCGCCGGAAAGCATAAACTTTCGAAGATTTACGACTTCATCCGATGTTTGGATGTTCGGTTAGTGTTTTTAAAGCTAAACTCGTTTCAAGAAAAATTGTTCTTCTCTTAAAAGGACGCTAATGAATTGATCGTTGTTCTAGGTGTATGTATGTGGGAAATTTTAATGTTAGGCGTAAAACCATTCCAAGGTGTGAAGAATAACGAAGTGATACGCAAGCTGGAAAACGGAGAGAGACTTGCGCTTCCCAGCCACTGTCCACCGCGATTATATTCTCTAATGTCTCAGTGTTGGAGCTACGAACCTAGCAAGAGACCGACGTTTAAAGAGATCAGAGAAACTTTACAGTGAGTATTTAAAACGTTTGTAAAATGTATAAACGTTCTTTCTAAATTATATTACATGCTTTTTTAAATCATTATAGCGAGATTTTGCTAGAAGAGAAACATCAGCAGCAGGAGACGATGAGACGAGAGAACAGAAGGGTACAAGCCATGTCCTGGGGTATGTCAGAAATTGTCTGTAATAACGATGTGGTTCAATTTTTTAACAAAACGTATAAGTGTACATTCGATATCGAATCGACATCTATAAAATAATCCGTCTTATAGGTGCAGACGATGTTCCGCCACCAAAACCGTCACGGCAACCGCAAAATACAACGGAGCAGTCGCAATTATCCGCGGCACCGGTATCCACGTACATCGTGGCGCAAAGTCCCGAGGTTCTCGCGCAACTTCTCAAGGACAACCAAGCTAGAGGGGTATGTCCCTCCGTGTACACGACACCCGCGTCTCCCTTCAATACCCTGGCGGTGCAATTTCAGGACGAGGATCAAGTCCTGACCACCGCCGTTGTGTCCGACTTACCCTTCTTCGATCCTGCGCTTTCCGAACCGCCGTCCATCACTACGCACGACACCACCCAATCGGGTGATTCCACCCTGTCCGACACCAACCTCGACTCCCTCGATTCCTCAGACACTCCCCTCATGTCGAGCCTGAGCATTTCAGACACGGCAGTGCAGACGCAGTCGCCCGCCGCCAACCGAAAGCAGCAGAAGGTTAAAGAGATGCAAAACTTGTATGCGGTTAGCTCGAAGGTGGTCGGTAGCATCACGGGGGACCTGTATTCCCCCGTGCAGAAATTCTCCGCGTCCAGCGCCGTTCCGCCGCCACCCGCGGCCGCGTCAGTCGTGTCAGCCGCGGTCGCGGGCAACACCTGTGGCGAGATATACGGACCGGTCACTAGTTTCACCCAGAGCTCAGCTATCGTTGGTAATCTCAGTCAAAGCGCTAGCTTAGGTGGTAATTATGGTGAGAATCCTGGGAACTTCGGTCCTAGTAGTTTGGGCAGCAGTGTTATAATACCGAATAGTAGTAGCCAGACACAGTTCGCCGCGAGTGGTTCGCATGCTCTCAGTCAATCCATTAATTACGGTAACTTTGCTGCTAACAACACGAGCCAAATATTTGGTGGTGGTGGCGGTCAATCTACAAGTCAGAATGTTAGCGTGCAGAGTGCTGGCGGTAATAGTAGCGGCGGAGGTGGTGGTAGTAGTGGCGTTGTTTACTCTCGTAATATTAGTTCGGCGAATGTAGGTAGTACCGTATCGAATGCGGAATGTTTGTACGGTCCGGTACTCAAGTTCCGCGCCCAAAACGCCCAACCGCAGTTAGCCGTAGTCGCGACTGCGACCGCAGTCGCGACTGAGTTAAAACCCGTTGGCACAACAGCTGGAAATTACGGTCAAGCTGGAAGAAGCAATCTCGTAGCTCAAAATCTACAATCGCAGCCAATATATCCGCAGAACTATCCGCACCAGCAGATCTATTCGAATATCGCTCAGCCAGGACAGCAGCCTATGTATCTGCTGCAAATGCAACACGTGCAGAATATCACGCGGCAGAGTGCCGTTCCTCAGGCCGTGTCCTATGCGGCAATACAGCACTCGAACCAACAGTCTCAGTTGACCGGCGCCAATCCCATTTACACGGCCCACGCTACATCCGTGTCGGTGGTCCAAGCTCAGAAGGTGCACATGCCAAATTATGTTCACCAAGCTCAGCCCGGGATTAGCGGCCAGCCAGGGACTTGTCAAGCAACCGGTGCGAATCAATCGGCGAGCATTGGGATGATGCAAGCTTCCTCTGTTCCGTCACATTTTGTTATGTCGTCTTCAGCGCCTCAGCAGAATATCCATTCGATACCATCCGCCTACATAGTAGACCAACAGCAACCGAGTTCCCTTGGTTCGATTGATTATACTCCAGTACACGTTAGCAATGTAATGACGGGCATGACCGGTGCGCATCAGCAACACGTAGCTCAACCTCAGATGGCTAGCGGAGTCGCGAAAGCGGCAAATATATCGCAAATTGCGACGGGCGTCGCCAAGATCACCACCTTCGTGACACCACAAAAGCAGGACGAGCAGTTGACGAGCTCGACCGACGGCACTCTCTCTGGCTCTCTGATCTCTTCCGCTGTCAGCGACAGCACCGTGTCGTCTAGCAGCTCGATGACAGAGGAGGCACAACAAGATCAGGTTTGACCATGCCTCCTAGGAATGTGACAAATGCATCTTCTATATATATGCCACGCCACGTCTTGTTTTGGTTTTTTATCTGGTCCGCAACACTTTCGCATCACTCTACACCTCGGTTACAAGTCGGATGTATATTTATATCACGCGCTTCTCTGGTGTATGCAAGATACGTACGCACTGGCTCACAAACGGATCTTCTACTTTGTTGCGATGCGATCGGAGAGACTTATTTTTTTAGCGGAAATCTCTTAATTTGCCGTTCAGTAGGCTAATAATTTTTGCATGAAGAATGGATGTCACTGATGAATTGCTACCAGTAATTATTTAAACTGCATGTAGCGAGTACGCGAATGCACTACCTCCATTTTATATTTATTTTATATCTCGAGAAATATGCGTCTCTTTAATTTTTCCTGTATATACGTGTATATTATCGAGAAACGATTGTAACATAAATCGTTACGAAATCATCCCATATTTTATAACATTAGAAAAGAACCTATAAATGTTGGGTGAAAACAGGTCACATTTCTAACGTAATATCATTTTTATTGTTCTAGAGAAACGTACATTCGCAACTGTTCGACAGTCTGACTGACAATTTCAATAGTGGCATTGATGATGAACAAAAGCTACTGGAGCAACGGTTATTGGAACAACAACGACAGTCTGAAGAGGATAGCCGCTGGCTCGCAAGAGAAGAGGTATATAGTATGTTAAAAGACTTCACCGTTAATTGAAATGATCTAAATCTTCATTTTTTTCATTATGACAGAAACGCTTATCGATTGCTACGAGTGGTGATGAAAGTGCTAGTCCTCCGGTTCCACGATCAGTTACTCAATCACCGAGCCACGAACCGCATTCTGCCAATACTGGCTCTCTTGGCTCGGATAAGAGTTCCGATAAAGTAATTGTAGTAAAGGTGAGCCACAGCACAATGATTTTATCAATGCAAATCACCCGTTGCAACGTAAATATTCATAAATTTTTTTTTGCAGAAAATGGAACCTACACCTACTGCAGATTTAGACAGAACTAACGATAAAGTATACGACTGCACGACAAGCGTCGTTCGTGCAGTTATGTCATTATCGCAAGGTAAGAATGTACTAATCGAAACAAAATACATAACAGCTAATTGAAATTGTCGAAAAATCATATACTGTAGTACGTTGTCATGCAAGAAAGAAAAATGAATTGCAGGTGTTCAACAGAGCAAGGCTGATCAGTATTTAGAACTAGTACGTAGAGTAGGTGTCGAATTAAGAGCATTATTATCATCTGTGGATGTTCTGGTAGAAATATTGCCAATATCCGCGCATCGCGAAGTAGAAATGGCGCATAAAGTATTAAGTAAAGATATGGCAGAGCTAGTGACAGCAATGAAATTGGCGCAAAATTACAGTGCCACTACGTTGGACGCGGAATATCGAAAGTAATTATTATTTTATGATTATTAGTAGATTAATACGGGAGACATTGAAAATAATTGATTAACATTACGAGTCTCTTTTTAGGGGAATGCTTTCTGCAGCTCATATCTTAGCCATGGACGCGAAGAATCTCTTAGATGTAATCGATTCCATCCGTATTCGTTATCCATATGTGGACACTCAGATTTGCCAAAGGCAGAGCGATGCTGTGAACAGAACGCGCGAATCTACACCCGAGAATCGCATTCGTTCAAGTCAATCAGGCGAGCAGTTGTTGAGGAGAAGTCAGTCGACCGAACGACAAGGAACGACCTTCAGACAAAGCCAAAGTGGTGATTTGTTACATAGAATGGGTCAGTCTGTAGATCGATCCTCACCGGTAAGTTAAATATCTCATTGAGATTATTATAACTTCTCGAAATAACAATGATAGAATAAATGCGATTGAAATATCTACTGTTCAGGGAAGTCAGTCCGACCTTAATTCCGGCAGCAGTTTAGAAAGAAGACATAATATAGTAACTAATAGCCTTGAACGTAACTCAACAGCGAGGAGACAAATGGCCACTAACAGTTTAGAGAGAAAAAGACCTTCATTGACGTGTAACGCAGGGCCTATGAATAATTCTGTTAATTTGCTGCCTATGGTGCCAGTCACTTGTAATTTGGTTCAGACTGTGAGTCCCGTCATACATCCGAGTCAGTCGGTTACAACAGGCGTTACTCAGACGGTATTTACGGCTAACAGTAAAACTACAAGTGAGACTTCGATAAATGACAGCTAACAATGAGGTGCCTTGAACTAAGGTAAATCATGAAATGTGTGTTTCTCGCATAAATGAGATGATTATTTAAACGATTATCAAATGGATTGATTCCAGGTCTACTTCGGATCATTGCTTAGCATGTATATAAATAGACGATATACTACCAAGTTACCCGTGTGTACACATCTACACTTCAATACTTTAACAACGGGAGATCTAGTATTTGTGCTTTTTAGCTCTTTTTAACATTTACATATGCAGACGTTTTATCTAAGCGTACTTATAGATAGGACAGTATTCATTAGTTGTAATAGTAGAATAGGAAGTTTATCACTAGAGAATTTAAGTCACAGCTATAATGAAATCACAACTCCAAAGGATTTAGGATTATCGTTACTATTTGTTATATTATACAATGACGGCATGTACGAGGTGATGCAAAGTTATGTTTTACCATAAAGATAGGAACGTCATTTATTAAATTTAACATTAACATGAACATTATTAAATGAGGTAAAGGTCTCAAATTTATTCACACCGTTTCATCATATTTATTCTAGCATCGCACATTCGCGCTTGAAAAATTTCTTTATTTTATCTGCGTCATCTCGTATAATCAATTTATAATGTATACATACATACAAACAAACGTATCTCAGAGAGGTATGTACGTATATTTAAACGGATAATATTTTCTCTCTTCGAACAATACTGCGCGAGAATATAATTTCCTGTAGGATATAATCGATGTTGTTTTTAACGCAAGTTCGTAATTTCATAGTCTATTTCCTACCTAGGAATATTATGGGCAGTAATTATAATGTAAAAAGAGGGACTGAATGTGTGTTATTTCTATAATAATTATTTAATGGTTTATATTAGTTTGCGACGTTTATATACGAAATGTTTTATAAAAAGCAAGAACCATTTTTCAGCGACGAGGCAGTTCCTACAAGATATTTTTAGGAAGTTCCATTTTTGCATAAGTATACCATTAATAGTTCATCAATGCAATACGCAGCGATGTATTCATACGTACGATGCATTTACAAAATCCGCGATCGAATACTTTATAGATAAAAAAAAAAGTATTCCATTTTTACGCATGTGCTTTTTGTATTCCTGGGGAAATTCGTCTGGGGAATATCTGTGAGAAATGTTCTTAGTATTCTGACACATTATAATTGTTGTACTGATGCATCTTATCCGTATATTGTTACAATTGGCATGAACGTGAAATATTTGTAGTTTGCGAGTTGTAAATTTGATATTTTAAATGGTATGTGGCTTTAAAGATTCATGTGCCAAGATGTGCTTATACGCTCAAAAGAAACGAATACTATGTTTGTGTGTTGTAAATTTCCTGTCAAAGAAGTTGCTATCCCAGGAATCAGGAAATAATGAATATTTATAATTATTGATGGTGCTGTTTTATTTGCGAATACATCAAATACTTCTTTTATTTAAATATATTAAAAACATATGTAACACTATACATGAAAAAAAAGACAATGTGTATTAAGTAAATCAACATCAATTTGGCCATTATGTATTATAATGCAATGCTATACATATATTTTATTATAAGAATCTTTTTTATCATTTGCAAATATTAAATTAAAAATTATTTACTGTTGTGAGAATCTTTTCTTTATTTTTCTCCTTTTTTATTGCATTATTTTACAAAAAGTAGTAAAACCATTTTTAATAAATTTCTTCGATATTTTTTAATTGTATAAAATTATTTATGTATATATATGATTTGTATATTTTTACGAGATTTTCCAGCATCATTTATAAGTAAATTTATATTCCTTCTTTTCTTCGCACAACACGTATTTATATAAGTTTTATTATTTGACACGTAACAAATACTGATGAGGTAAATATCGAATTTAAGAATGATTATTCATATTCAATCCAATATACTTTTCTGAAGCATATTATATTCAACTGTAATTACTAATAACGTCAGATATTAAAGAGAAAGTTGGTAAAATGCTTTTGTAATAAAACTTTATAGTCAATGGGATAACAAGAGTTTATAAAATAAAATTGATAAATTATCGTCTAATCTAAAATTATTGTCTTTTGATGAATGAGTGAGATGAATAATAATACATTCGCTGATAATATCGCTATTACATCAGTGACGTAATAAATGAAAAAAATAAATTATATAATCTTATTTCTTAAAAATATTTATAAATTGTGCAAATGTGTAACTATATATATATGATCACGAGCTAAATAAATTACGCGTATCATTTTAACATTATAAACAATTTTGAAATATTGTTCCGACATTAATATAATTAATCAATAACACATGTATCAGTATTTATTGTAAGACAATTGAATGCATACCACAATTGTAGTCAGTATATCACTTGCCATGTTTTGACCCGTAATATTTTATCCCATTTTTTGTCGAACATCTAGCATATTTCGTTAAAAGTGCATTAACATTCATTGCACCTTTTGTAAAACGCCTAAAAGAAACGATTATATAAGATTTAAAATAACAATATGTATTCTTTTTCACTTACATAATATAAGGTGTTATCTCTTCAACAGTCCATTTAGCTTTAATTTGAAAAAGTTCATTAAGTCTGTCGTGAATGTTGTTCGGTAAGTCTGCCTCCGGACAAGACACGATTTCTTTTTGCATTTTTGAAGTATTGTACGTTACAAGGGCCAATCCATATAAATACTCTTTCTTTACCTGCATTTCTGAAACACAGAAATTTTAAGTTCCAAAAAAGACTTTATCATATAAATTACAATTACAATTTCAAGCTTATTAATTCCGTACTTTCAGGAATTCCAATGCTCCATGTTTCCATGAATTCTTTGTATTCAGTGACAGGAGAGGCAGCAAGAAGAACCTTTGCTATCATTGCGCAGCATTTTTTTTCGTTATACCTTTTCAAGAATCAATTATATTTAAAAAATGCAAATTATTTGTCACAAAATTTTTCTAATATATATATATTAGAAATATATATATTTTAAATAATATATAGAAAATATAGTAATAGTGTACATACATGTACAATGGACTGCCATCATCCTTTGTCTTTGTGCTTAGTTCTGTATATCTTTTGAATATGATATCGAACACTGGCTCATGAATAAGCTCCTTTAAACATTCGTACGTACTCTCTTTATCTACTTCATCGAGTTCCCAAGACTGTTCTCCAAAATAATCCAACATGAAATTCAAGCTCCTTGCTTCTATGTCAAATGATATAAGGCGCAAATAACCTTAATACAAAAAATTTCAAGTTAAACGACATCATTTGTACGAATAAAATAAGATCTGATATAATACAATAAAAAAAGATTTTTATTACATACCATCTAGGTCGGCTATTAAGAAATCTGACAAAGCTTGTTTTAACTCGTAATCACTGGCTTGTAACTCATTTTGTAATCTTTCCCAACTGTACAACGCATTCTGATCTATTGTAGATTCATATTCCAATCCATTGAAGGATGACGAATCAAGCAGAGTGGACAAACTTGACAGATCAGGTTTGGTTTCCTTCACCTTGAACACAAGAGATTATAATCATATATTTTCTGCAATTCAATATTTTAGATATAATTCCGATATAAGACAATTACTACAAGTACCTCATAGTACGAGTTAAATATCTTCTTTACGTTACATTTCTCTACAGTTCTCTCAGTTACTTTCCCGACACCTGTTGCTTTGCCTAGCTTCAAGTTTGGAACCAACAGCCACGAGTTGGATATCTCTGCCTCTCTGATCTCGTAGGTCCGAGTTTGCGTGCACAGCGCAGCATTGTCGTGTTTGTTACCACGAAATGATATTCTAGCGTCACAAAATTATTTACAATCACTTTATTCTGCAGAATAACAATTGCAATGTTAAAACGTTCAAGAGAACTCTCAAGGATCTACTTTACGAAACGATAATTGAAAGGGAGATTGTTAAAGAACGTACGCGTCTCCTTCGCTTAGTGCTCCCAATATGTGCTCGTCTACCTCCAGCAATATCAAATCGTCGATCTGATGATCTTGCATGGGATACAAACATTGCGTCACGGCGTTTAAATCGGACTCTTTAATTGCAGCTAATTCCAAAATCTCGCTAACATTCTCCTTCGTGCGGACGTTCCTTAACAGGAAGACAGAGAGAACGATTGTAAAATTATAATATCAAGAACACATAGAAAATTTAAGATAATTTCTGTTAAACAATAAATCACCATTTGTCAGCAGATTCCATATCGACTTGATTTTCTCTCCGTTGAATATTCTGTCTAAAAAATCCTTGTAATTTCCTAGTAATTTCTTACTAATACCTAGTAATTTACTACATCGGCATTCTACGCGCGATCCAATCGCGCCGTGGGTCGCTCGTTTCATCATCCGGATTATTCCGAATTCCGAGTCCACGATCACGACTTCGAATGCTCAGTGGCTGACGGCTGTGTTAATTGACTGGACGTGGTTGGACGTGGTTGTCGCGTTCGAAAGTGCATGGTCCGACGGGATAACCTCGCTTTCGCTCGTCCGCATCCGCACGCGAAGAAACGCACGCAATGACGGAGGTAGTGGTGTCGATCGACGAGGAGCAGTTACTCTCCCGGATCTCCAATCTCATCGCCCGCGCCGCGGACGACGCGATCTCGCGCGACGATCGGATCTTTCGTTTCGGAGTATCAGGTGATCCCCACGAATTTTTAATACAATTCCGTTTTTATTTATGTTCGCGCGCCAGCCGCGCTGCCCTTGCCGCTCCGCTCAAGTTTTACTCGCTCTGTAATTTTCACGTTTCACACGTTCCACAGTTATGATAAGGCAAGTCGAACTTCCACGTTGTAATCACGCGAGAATGACTCTTCGGTTTTTTTTTTCAGTTTCGGTATTCCGCGTGTTGTTGCGCGCGAAAACAAGCCGCGAACTCGCTGAATTTGTGAATAAATGAGAAAGAACATTTTTCCATAAATTTCCATAGATTTTCGCCTGCCTTCGGGAACATTGCACTTCGCGGCGAGTTTGTATCATGATTTTTTTTATCTGCCCTTCTCTTCCCTTTTTTTCATCTACACTTTCTGCACTCGATATTTCGTCAGCATTTAATCAAAAAATTATTGGTTATTTTTCAGCTAAAATTTCATCCGTATACATGAATAATAAAAGTTCTTTATTTAATAATTCTATTTAATAATATGAGTCATTAACGATCGATAACCGGTGAAGTGTATCACAATATTTATTAACTTCAACAAATTTTTAACTACGTAAAAATGTAGAAATATATTTTACATTTATATTTGCATAATTGTAAAATTTAATATAAGTAGGAATTAAGAGAATTATTATAAAAATTGTTTAAAAGTTATCGGAGAAATTTTTTGGGGATAGAAACCGTTTCTTGGAGAGTATTATTTTTTCGAGACTTATAATTTCGCGTGTAACGAATTTATATATTGTAGAAATTTTGAAGAAAGTCTAAAAAAGTGTAGTTGAACAAAAAAAATGTGGATCGTATGATCGATTGACTCATGATTCGGTTATCTGTTTATATGTCGCGCTTCTACGCATCAACGCATCTTTGGTTGGTTATGGTGTGGAAATATGTTATGATACGAAACAAGGTTAATTTCTGGCGGTCTGAAAAAAATATACATATGGGATGTCTATTATTATTTTAATTAATTAATCATTAATATTCGAATAGTCTAAGAAGATTAGACGAATGATTTATAAAATTATCATTTTAATTAGTAGAAATTTATACTATTTCGATAAATATTCGCCTAAAAAGGGACTTGAGGAAATTATTTTTAATTAGTTATTAATTTGCATAGGCGGTTCGGTGGTACAACTGCTGGCCAAGTCTCTGCCGTACATTGCAACCGACTGGAGCAAGTGGCGCTTCTTTTTCTGCGATGAACGAGTGGTGCCCCTCGAGGATTCCGAGTCAAATTTTGGCCTCTACAAAAGTTGTTTTATCGGAAAAGTGCCCGTCACTGAGGAGCAATTCATGAAGGTTGATCCAGAACTCAATGGTACTTGATCCGTAATCTGTTTCTATTTTTAAGAGTATATAATAATAATCCATATAATCTTTCTTAACTTATCATATATTTTATAATTTCTTATTGTTTATATATGTATATGTACACTTATAATTATTATTTTATAATTTTTTATTTATATCTTAATTATCTGTTACATCGTTATATGGTTTTATAATGTTATTTTTATAATTTAACATTATTTGTATTGTTTATTTGTCATTTATTTATTTATTTATATATATTTGTAGCCGAGAACGCGGCGAAGGATTACATTAAAAAAATGGCCTTCTTCTTCCCGCCGGACAGATTACCGAGATTCGATTGCCTGCTGTTGGGTGTGGGTCAGGACGGGCACACGTGCTCGCTCTTCCCGGGTCATCGGGCCCTCGACGACGAGAACATGTGGGTCACATGGGAACTGAATGCGCCGAAACCACCACCCAGTAGAATCAGCCTCACTATGCCAGTCATTAATAACGCTCGCATGTGTGTGTTCATTGCCACCGGCGCTAGCAAGGCCGAGATCGTCAAAGTAATTACCAAGTTTTTCCTGTAAATTAATTTATTTCAATTCTGCAATCTAATACTCAGAAAATTAAAATAAATAGTTAATATTTTTAATTAAATAATTAAACAACTTTTCGCTTTTCTTAATACTTGAAATTTTCAAATACAATTTCTCTAAAGGTATCTAATTAAATTCAGAAAGCTGAGATAATGAAGAGAATCGAAAGATAAATCAACTATAATATATCATTTAAAAATTTTTTTACCATTTTTCGATCAGCCAATTCTCCACCAACTAGGATTTCTTATTTTGCGTTACTCTTGAGCTACTAGACTGAACTACATTTGCTGCTTGACTCCTATAAATTAAAACATATACATTGAAGTAGGCATGTGGTAAATTTGTTTAATATTAGAAAATTGCACAAAGAATATGCGTGAGGAATGAAAGAAAAAAAAATGTAAATGTTTGGTTGTATTTAAATTACTACTGTTATTGTTCACAGAGGATCTTGAGAGATAAGGAAGATTTACCAGCTACCAGAGTGGAACCAGTTGATGGCACTCTCTTTTGGCTGCTCGATCAAGAAGCGGGCAGACTACTCAACTCAGACTGAAATGCGAGGTGGGATAAAATAAAACCCCTACTACAGTACATCGATTTTATGACATTCCATATCACATACTATGATTGTCTTGTAACTCTTTTTCTTTAAAATTTTTTTCAGCTCTATATTTTAGTGTTTTTTTTTTTTCATTATAATTTACTAATTAAAGTCGATAGAGTATTTGAATAAGCGTTATATGCTCGTACCAAAGTGCGAAAATGACTCGTGAGAAAATTGACAATTCAATTTTCGACTAATATTGCTCAACAATGTCATTTATATAAAAAATGTGCAAACTTTTTTATTGTAAATCAATCTGCATATGTAAAAAGATAATATTTAATAAGAAAGTAATAAAAATTTTGCATTAAAAAATTGAAACATGTAAACTATCTTCTTAAAAATACATTGCGATATATCATTTCATAATATTTCTTTTAAACTTTTAAAGGGAAAAGAACAGATCATACTTGAAAGATTCGAATTTAACACGAACTCAGGAAGGATTCTTAAATCCGGTCGGAAGAGATAAAATTCTGATCTACAACTGATAATTCTCTCAGATAATTCTTGTCGAAGTTATTTTCTCTCATTCTCTTCTCCTGTGTTTTCTCTTGGAGAAACTTGCGTAAACCAATCTTTTTTTTTTCTTTATTATTATTTACATACACGAGTCCTTTCTTTCAAGCAAAAAGTACTAAAAAAAATCGTTATTTTGATTTTTATATTTTTTATCTTTGTTATCATAAAATTTATTAAGTTTATAAAAATGTTGAGTATCGACTTAACGAAAGTGTTTTCTTCCGCAGATATGTGCAGAAGAAAGATTATACAAACAGTCCGTAATATCTTTTGTGATATGTGATAAAACTAAAAAAAAATGTTCTAAATAAAATACTGACAAATTCATGTTATATGTTGTTATTCGTGATGTACACAATATAATATATATATCTCATTACTTTAGTTTAATGAATAATGACAATGTATAAAAGAAGAAATATTTTGATAATATAGATTCTGATATTAAATAATCATTAAAGTTATTGTTTTGCTTTTGGATTGTAAGCACAAATTACTTTTTAATATTTTAGCCTGTGATCTTATTTAATTTTCCACATATACGCGAGATCTGACAATAATTTACGAATTTGCGATACAGCAGTTATCTTATTACTGAACTGAAGTGCCTTTTTACGTAGTATTTGTGAGATACTATATCTGATTTTCAGCATTTTACCTATCTTCATAGCAAGTTAGTTGTGTTGGTTACTTTCACGAATTTTATTGTCAGGTCTCGTATCAGAATTTAAAGAATGATTTTGAAGGTAGATAATAATTAAAGATCGCTTATGTTATACACGATGTTCTTTATTGTTCTGATATATTTTCAGTTCTGGAACCTCGCATTTTATTGCAAATTTCTATTGTTTGAATCGATATAATAATAATAATTTGATTATTAAATAATAATAATAATAGTAACTATTTTACTCACTAATTATTTTTTAAAAACATCCGGTATAATAAAAACGTGCAAAAATGTGTACATGTATATATATACTGTATTAATTTGCACAATCAATAATAAATAGTAATTAACACATATTATACATATGCATATTTATACATATAAAATGTGTGTTAATGTCACATATGTACACAGATATAAATAAACATTTACACTTTTGCTATTAAAAAAAATGTCAATCATGTCCAATCCAATAACTCATCCACGATAAATATTTCAATCATCTTTCAAAATAATAATAAAATCCATATTGATAATTTTCTTTAACGGAAGATTTAGCTTATTGGGAAAATTAACTTGCAGTAGCAATTTTAAAGAAAATTAACATAGCCGAAATGTTTTTACATTATATCTTTAATTCTTTTATGTCTATTAATTCGAGTTGGATAAGGTCAAATTAAAATGGCATTTAAATAAAATTTAAATTTTTCTTGTCCACAATTTATTGTTAGCGTTATCGCGTTGTCCTTAAAGGCAAAATCCGTGTATTTATCGTGCACGAGTCATCGCTATTCTCCGAATATTCGTCGATAAACAACATGTGTGTCTAACTGTACATGTTTTATAATACATGTAAATACATAATATACATAGTTTGTAAGTTCGTAAAACTTATCTAGGGGAATGAATCGTAGTAACCGGAATATAATAATATATCGTAACGGCCGGTGAAATTGATTTTATTGTATATACGAAGTACTAACAAGGTTGAGATGAAAACCGAGTGCCGCATGATTTACAACAATATAGTAATTATTATCGCCAAATTATTGTGAAAAGCTTGATCCACTGAGTCACTACTTTTTTTTTAACTTTTTAATAAAAGTCTAGGAAATAATATAATGAACATTGAAACATATTTCTTTATACATAGGAGAAAATAAGTATTAAATAGATCTAAAAAACTATAGTAACTATAACTAGTTCTGAACAAGAATTTCATACTGAATGCTATTATACATGTACGTCCATGTGTGTTTAAAATTCTTGTCAGAATATCTTATTTTTATTTTTCTCCTATTTACAAAAAATATATATTACAATTTAACAAATAATATAAATAGCATAAAAGTACAAAATTAATTTTTTATATTATTACAAAAAAATTATATTATAAATATTATAAAATATTACAAAATTTATGAAAGAACATAAAACAGAATGTTAATTTTATTTTTAGCTTATCAAGATTTTGTATTTTATATAAGGATAACATCATTTAAAAATAATGTATCATATAAGATATAATAAATATATCATACAAGATACGATAAATATTGGAAAAAAAAAATGTTTTTTAGTTGAGTTTTCATTATTTTTTTATTACAATTTCTTTCCATTATGTGAATCTATAATTAAAAAATATGAAACTACATCTTTAAATCCTAAAGAAGTCCACGAAAAATGTTTTCTGTAACAAAATTACACAAAAATGGTTTATTTTGTACAAAATGCTTCGTGTTTCAATGGATCAAGTTACTTGGCATAATTTGGTAGAGCGATAATCCTGTAATTTACAAGGCGCCATGTTGATAAATCATGCGGAAAAGTTTACAGTCATATACATATCACAGTGTCAATGTATAACTCGATCCTCCATCCTTCCAATTAAAACGGAATCCTTTAGGTCGACATTAAATCACTTTTACATATAGTAACAAAACGTATTTTTGCTGGCACGTAAGTCAGAAGCTGAATCCATAACTTTATATTTCTGAAATAATTTTAGTAAATAAATTGTTTTTTTAATTACTTAATAATCACATAAATATTATGTGATTATTATTTTATGTTTTTAAATTATAATAAAAAATTAAAATTTTTAAATATAGGAATAAATTATAGTTAGAAAGTAAACAATTATAATAGTGATTTATATAATATACAAATTTTAGACTGAATGTTGATGCTGACTTGAACGTTTCCGCCAATAAAATACGTTTTTACTAAAGAATAATTGAGAACTGGCCTTTCCTTTGATGGCTGTCCATTCAAAACTTGCTCGCGTATTCGTTTACAGAAAGACTACACATAATACTTTTCTTACACGCAAGACATTCTTTGTACTGTATTGGCCAAAATAAAGTATCATTGCATTGTAACAACAATCTATACAACAGCAATTGCTAGAAAATCGATAATTATAATATTTTGATTCGCACTATTTTTAATTTATTAATATTGAAATATTAAAAATATATTAAAATCTTAATAAATTATAAAAAAATTGCGATAGAATGTTCGATTAATCAAAGAAGTTTCTTACGTTAGCGATAACAATAAAAGTAATCACCGCCATTTTGTTTCTTCTTTATTCTTTTTTCTTTTTGAGAAAAGACAAACGAACGCGACTTATCGCCAAATGATCATTCGTCATGTCGATTATTTATAACGACGAGTGAAAAGAGAGAGAGAGAGAGAGAGGGGTAGAGAAAGAGAGGAAAAAGAGAGAGAATAAGTTAGTTAATTGAATTAATCAGTCACCTAGCATTCATGTTCATCACGTCATGTTGACGCCCAACGCCTGCCGGAAATGCTCATATACTACGTAACTAATAGATACGGCAGGTGCAACCTGTAAAAGAAATATATTTTTACATTTAGTAATAATCAAACTATACTACAAATTCATTAAAAACTAAAAAAAAATTTCAATTTATGACGACTTTAATATAAAATTAATATCAGTTAAGCTGTAATAAGTTAAATTTCTATAAATTCAATTGTAGAGAAATATAAAAATTCCTTAAAAATCAATGAAATTTTCTTATTAACGATCATATACCTTGAGAAAATTAGGCGTGAGGCCGCGATACAGACCGCGTACTCCCTCGCGGTTGAGAATGTCTTTGAAGACGCCAATCATTGTGTTAGGCAAGCGTTCGGGCGCAATCTCGGCCTGCAGTCGCGTCCGCACTAACGCTAGCGGATACGAGCATACTTGGCCGGCTGTGCTGGACGCGGTGCCACACAGCAATAGAATCCAAAATGGCGGTTGTTCCTTTTTGTCATGCGTACGTAAGTAACTATTCTTCAGCGTCTGCAAACATATCGTCCTTTTAAATGATCGTCGAGAGCAATCGCCGAGGAAAGTTGGAAATTTTATCTTGACTTACTACGCAAATTACACATTAAATTGATTTGCATAAATTTAATTTCACATAAATATCGTGTTATTGTAATAGTTTATAAAATAAAAAATAAAGCTTTTCTTTGGTAACGACTTACTTCGTAGACGGCTAAATCGATGCCGGCATAAGGAAGTATTCCTATCAAATTAGGTACATAGCCTCTGTAGAAGGATTTCAAACCACCTTGTCTATATATTTTCGTGGCTGCGTCAACCACGCCATTAAATTCGCCCGTTTTTCGCAATGCAAGTCTAGTCTTCAGTACCTGCAAGCATGTTATACACTTCTATTTATATCTCTAGTAGTTTATTCTATACAAAAATAATATTTCTCATTATTTCTTATTATATATAACTCAATCTTTATTCATTTCTGTGTTCGCATTATATGTACATATCTGCACTAAAATAATATAACGATAAGAATCGAAGAACAAGAAAGTCATATATCTCATGTCTAACATCATAAATGTCATCCGACGTAAGGAAGCATAAATCACAAGATAAACAGGAACATACCTCAAGGGGATAGATGGCTGACTGACTGATGCCACCGGCCATGGAGCCAGCACAAAATCGCTGGTAGAGCCCAAGTTCGCGGCCCTCATCGTCCTCCTTGATCGCCCGCTTCACTTGTTCGTATGCCATAAACTTGAGCGCTGTCTCCGGGCCAATCTTGAGCACGTTAATGCCATTGCCGCGCCACAGGCTCCTAATGCCACCCTCACGCAACATGTACCTGAAGCAACTCATGATATTGCAGTGTCGTGTGCCGTGGACCTGCAAGGACGATCGGACGATTCTCTCGTCGTATTAAAGCAAACTAGACAAATTTACTCGCTCGCTCGACATGCCATCATAAGCGAATCGTTTCATACAACGCATAATAATAAAGATTTTCGAACGAAATTTTATTATTTTATCTATATACATAGATTACATAATAAAAAATATACATGTAACCTCTTTCTATTATTTGATAATATATAGATTATATTGTATGTATATGCAAACTATATTTGTAAGTTAAATATAATCTATAAAGAATGTTTAATATATAGATATTGTATACATATATATTAGTAAATTTGATATTAAATTTAGAGATTTGTGAATGAAAGAAAATTGGAAAAAAGTCGTGCAAATGCTTACTTGTAGATAGACCTTGATACGGTCTAAGGGCGCGGTGCAAGTACGTGATACCGCACCTGCTATCCCCCCGGATAATAAATGTCGCCACCACATTCCAGATACCATCTCACCCTTCGTGAACTCTTCGGGGACGCCGATGTCCTCCCCGATATCCATATACTGTAAATAAAAAAAAGAAATTATTATCAAACTGTTAATTGAATCATTCGTTACATTCTGTTTCATGTTTTATGGAAAAAAAAATAATAATTCTATATACGTGTTTGTGTGTGTAAATTTATCAGTTTATACTAATGAAAATATTAATAAAATATTGTACATTAATAAAATATTAATAAGAAGCAGGCTGTTCCCCCAGAATATCAGCTCTCAATAATAAAACGTTGATTATAATTAATATTTTTTATTAATATAATAATATGAATGTATAATTAATATAAAATCCAAAAAATATTTAATTTAATGTTTCTAATAATATTCACGAAAATAATTTAAGATAACTATTTATAACATAGCTATTTATAAATTTATTACAAATATTTCTACCATTTTTATTCCGTATCCTATTTATTTTTCTTTTATGGGAATTCTCATTGACTTTATACTTTTACAAACATTTTCGCTTATCTATTCTCGTACGAGCGATTATGTCTGCATTCCAATGTTTACTGCCAAGGCGGAAAATCCAGTGCACGTAACGTATGTTATACATTTTCAATACTAGTAGTGAATATCGAAACGCAGCCTTTGACTGACCCTTAATATAAACATTGATAAACTAGATGATAAGATTATTGTGCCGACTTTTCTACATGCATATATGTATCATTTGGATCGCTTATCGATCACAGATATGAAGTATTGTACTGTTGCATTTCGACGAAGGTAATCGGATCCATGTACAATAGCACTATTATGTTACAAATATTCTGTTACAAAACGCGTGTTGTAATTCAAAGCCTGGTATATCGAACTCGTGAACCGATGTTCGTAAAAAGAATCTTCTTTCTAGTTATCGACAAAATATGCTTTTATTTTTACATAAGTTTCAATACATATATTTTTAATACGTTATTATATTAACTGTATTTATACAACAAAATAAATTATTTTTATGCAAAAATTTAATCATGCTATTTAAACATTTTATAAGCGAAATTATTATCTGACAAAAGATCATTGCTCATTACAAATATTTAAATCTCTTTTTTTATCACAATTTTAAATTTAAAAATTTACTACATAAAAACATGAAAATCGAGATTTCTACAGCATCCACAATGTGTACTTTTGAACTTTACATCATAAACGTTACGTCACATATATTTTCGAAAATAAAACTTGGATTCTATCGGTCTAACTTGTCCTTTAAATTTTCTACTTAATCGTTGTATAATTTACACGCTACTAATAGACAAAGTATTTTAACGTAAGTTAAGTAAACCTTTATTATTTTTTAAGTTAAAATAGATACAGAACATACAGATGAAGCGTACTTAACACGCGTAGTTTTTACAAGTCATTATTATATAGAACTGCTCGCGATATAGAGTCCAATTTAAACTGTTAGATTTGAAGTTTATTTGTTTGTTTGGTCTACCCCTGTTAGCTAATCTCGCGGTCATAACCAATGACGTAACAATTTTGCGAAATCACGATCGGGCCAGCTATTCGCAAGACGATGGAACATTATTGCAATATACTCGGTGCAATAACGTGGAATTGTAACACAGAAGTAGAATGTTCCAAGCAAAATGACTCGCAAATCGTCGAATGATTATAATTATCAGTCAACTGCGAACTCAAAAGGTTTTCCCATCATCCTCTTAGCTCGACTGGGCGACGAGCCAGACAAACGTACAGACAGGTATAATATCCTAGGCTTGTTCCTTCTGAAGCTAAATTTTCTGCACTCAAAATAAAACGTGATGTGTCGGAAGCTGAACGGCATAGTAAAATATATCCCATACATTGAGTGTACTTTGAACCGCCAATTCTTTAGTCAATTTGGAGTCGTATCTCTAGCGGAAACAAAGTCTTTTTACTATCGTTATGTCATTGCAATAACCGGTGGTGACTAAAAATTAGTTAACATAAAATAAAAATAAATGGGAAGTAATTTACTATCGATATCTATAGACGTCAATCAAGTAAAAATAGATAATGGATATATCAGATCATATTCAACAGCATGCATACGAGTTTTCAACTTTGATATTCTCGTGCACATATATATAAATAAAATATATATGTGTGTGTAAGAGCTCAAAAGACGAATTCTTGAGATGCATTCCAGAATCACTTTCGCTCTTTAACGCCGACCTTGTCTCGCACACCTGACACTTTCTTTTTCCATTCGAAACGGAATACCTCGGTAAACTCAGACGCCGATTGGTCGATCGGCAAGGGCCCGTCGCTCTACTCACCCGTTGCAATAACTCATGGTAGCGCTGCAGAAATTCCTCACGTACTTGACACGTGGACAGGGTGCTATCATACTGGAGAAATCCCCCTTTCTTCAGGACGTACATGCTACAATCGATCAGCTGTAATCGGGAGTCATGTGGTCGCGACGCGCACACGCTCACCGTATAAAGTCGATCACTCGCTTTCAAGTGCCTGCCGCTTTCGAGATGTTTCTCTCCCTTCTAATATGTTCTACTCTTCTCCCCGTTGTTCTCTCTATACCCTCCTCTGTCGAAATACTTCTCTTCCTTCCGATTCGTCCTTCTATTCTTCTCGTCTTTTCCTCTTCTATTTGCTTCCAATATTCTATTTCCGCTTTTCTATTACTTTTCTCTTCTTTTACTCTTCACTTTATCATTCAGTTTATCTTCTATCTCCGCGTTCCACGCCGTTTTCTCTTGTATAATTCAATTTCCTTTCTTCTTTTATCGCAGTTGAACTATATTCGCCGATTTATTATATGTTTGAGTTACAAAAGTAATCGCAAAAATCACGCTTCCTTCGAAATCGGCCACGCTTGCACACTCGTGTCTTATTTCGCACTACGAGATCTGTACTTTCGCGACTTTCAAACTTTCTATCAAGCGAGGATGTTTCATGCTGATTGGGGTTGCGCAAATTCTCGAGAATTCCCCTCCTCGTTGTTCTCGGTATCTTTAGATCGCGGGTCCGACCTGTGGGTATCGCTCGAAATGATTGGGCGGTCTAAAAATCGCCGGCAGTCGATCGAGTAACTGAACGATCTTGGACGGACGATCCGAAGACGAGTTGACACTGACCCACGTGGCCGAGGAAAACTGTACGTTCCGCTCAGGTAAGACGGTCTTAAACGGTAAAAGAAGAGAAGGGGAAAAACGAGCCACGAACCGACGATTCGACCGCTCGGAGTCCGGGTGCGAGACTGAAGAGATAAACGAGGAAAAACCCTGAGATACGGGGAGATATCGTCCCCTCCAAAACGGGGAACGCCTCCGTCTGCTGTAGTCTGCCCTCTCCCTCTTTTCCTCTCGTCATTGCTCATTCCTCGACGTCAGAGACACGCGCGTCATCGAGGCAAATACCCGTGTGATGACGATGATCAAAGTCGGCGGCCCGTTGCGTGTACGTACATAGTGCAAAGTTTACGCACGAGTTTCAATTGCGCTTACCACACTTCAATTTTTCATATATATTACAATACTAATCATATAGCTGCCATGTACTGACGTTGGTTAAACACCTATATTACGTTATGTTACATAAATATTATGATTGTATATTCTTATTGATATTTGCTCTGTTGTTTCTATTAATAATAATTATTTGATTTCACTTTTTTCTATTATTATTTAATTATTATTAATATATTATACATTGTTGGGAACCACGAAGTTGGGAAGAAGTTCCTCAAAGTTGGGAACCACTGATATGGCATAAGAAACAGCTGATGAAATATTACGCAGAATTGCGTCAGATAAACTTATTGAAAATTCGACTTTAATAATTTAACATTTAACCGAATATTTACAGGAGTGTTTTGTAAAGTATCAGTGTCCATCGAAGTTGAAAATCTCGTATGTATACACGTATATGTACGTACAGCACAAAATGAGATGGTATGAAAATGGTCCGTAACATGGTTTTATATATTAGTTACTCGTTATAAATGATAATAAGAATATTACGGTCCAGATGTTCGGGTATTGTCCACATATTTCCGTAATTTAAATAATAAAATAGGTAATGTAGGTGACACAACACTTGAATAACATACATGCATCTTGATATTAACTAATGTTACGTATATTTTCTGAATATAAAAATTAAATTGTATAAAGTACTCACCGTGGTGTGATGCCAGTACTCGATAATATCGAACAAGGTAGAACTCGGTGCATAGAGGAGAAAATCCCGCCATTCGTTGAAACTGATATTGAGACTTCCATCTTGGTCCATGCTACGCAAAGTTTATTGTATTATGTAGTATATCATCGAAGAATCGTAGGATTAAAATTATCTTATAACAGCATTTCATATCAATATATGCATTGGGATGCGTGTGAGTGATAAATTTAAAAATATTACTTTAATAACGAGTTCTCAACATTTATTTAAATGTTTTAAAATCTTTTTGTAATAAACAACAGTTTTATTAAGAACTTTGTTTTTAATGCTATGCTTAATTAATGATATGCACATTAAAATACATTTTAAATAACTTGAAAAACAATAATTTATTATAATTAATAAAATATTACCGTTGCAATAACTCTGTTGCATCCTTTCGTGCAATTTCTATTCCTAGGTCCTTGAAAGCTCTTATCAATTCTTCTAAATCTATCTTTCCTGCGAATGCGAAAAATGTATAAGAAATGTTTACAGCCTCTCATAAATTTTCCTATGTATTAAACAAATAAATATATCAAGTAGATTATTAGCTAGTCTTTATTTTAAAAAATATATCTATATATTTTACATTATAATATAAATTTTTTATTTAGAAAAGTTTCTCAATCTTGAACTTGTAAATTTTTTAAAATTGATTAGGTACCTATTATTTATTAAATGTATGCTTACCATCTTTATTTTTATCAAGATGAGAGAACTGCAATCGTAGATTTTTCTCATGTTCGCGAACGTAGTGTATGAATTCAGCCAAACTGATATCGCCACTTTTTGTGCGATCTGAATGGGCCAGAAATTTCTATAAAATCAAAGGAATAATTCTTTAGATACATGAAATCATTTTAATTTTACATAGAAAATGTAAATGATGGAAAAAATGCAAAAATTTATATATTAATTATTATAAATATCTCAGAGAATATTATGACATCTTGTGTGGGAAGTCTCTCGTCTGAGAAATGTTTAAAAATGTATAT